>NC_142775.1:24634742-24787486 GCF_988280905.1 Pimephales promelas | reverse complement strand
GAATGAGTGAGTAGCAATTTTTCCCAAACTGTTTCCTCAGCGCAGACCGACACAGATGCTGTAAACTACGTGGTCTATACTCCAGAGCAAAAAGAGACTCATAAAAGGGTTGGTGAAGCTAAAAAAGAATTATATGAATATTAATGTATTAATATTTATCCATTTTGCTTCATTATGGTACAATAATGCAAACATGCATTGACTAATTCCAAAGATTTGATTTTTTTTAAGCTTTTAGCCTGGTTTTGCTACACATTATTTGAAATAATTATGCTATAAATCATGTTTACACAAGTATGCATTCAAAGATCCTGGTGAAATACGAGACTCACATGAAAGATATCCTCAGGTATGGCCTCCACCCATTTGTAGGTTACAGGAACAAATGTGTATGAGTTAAACAGGATTTCCACAGTTTTAGGTGCCCCTGCACAGGCTGTCAATACCTTAAAACAAAACAAAACATTACATTTTAAAAACTGATCATATCAAAAAGATTGAAAATGCATGAGACATCAGGAAATTAAAAGACTTGAATTCAGTAGTAAGAAAATGTTATGTAATGAAATAAGAAGGTTTTTTTTTTTTTGTCGAGTATTGAAATATGCCATTATTTAATGTTATTAGTGATAACCTTCAGCAGTGCTTGTGGCCAGACTTTAATGGAGCCGCGATTTAACAAGGTCTGAACAACCATGTGAGGTTCCCATTTTTGCCGAACCACAGAGCACTGTAGAACTCTAGATAGCGGTGAACATCCGTTGTAGTCAATGGCATTGATATCAGCCCCATGATTCAAAAGAAGGTCCACCATCTTATGCTGAACATTGTGGGCTGCCTTGTGTAGAGGACTGCGGCGCTCTTTATCAGCTAAATTAATGTTTGCTCCATAGGCCAGGAGGAGATGACAGAGCTCGAGGTATCGTTCATCTTCGCTGTTGGCTGTCGTTTCTGGTGCGACTCCACACACCACCCCCAGTGGTGTTTCACCTGAAGAGCTGCTATGGTTTACACAGGTTCCAAAACGTAGGTACAGCTGCGCATGGTGGGGCAGACCATGTCTAGCTGCCACATGCAATGGCGTTTCTTCCTCTTCCTCACTGGGAACGTTCACCTTGGCGCCATATCTCACCAAGGCTTTTGCACAACTACAATAAAAATGTACAGTAAATGCTCAATATGAGAGAATACAAACACTGCAGCTTGAACTGATTTTTTCTAAAATGTATTATAGATGGGCCTACTTTTTTAATAATCCAGCTTGCACTGCAAAAACAATGTGTAACTATTTTCGGGGGGAAGAACCTGCATATTTGGCACTAAAGATAAAATATTACTAATATGGGTTTCATTTAAATTATTACTGTAAAACAACATAATGTGACTATATTCATACTTCTTGTTTAATTTAGTAGCTACAGTATATATTTTACTATTGCATTTGAATTATAGTCGTGATAATGATAAAAATAAGGCGTATTAATACTAAGTATGTATAATTTTCAAATGATGATAGCCTACCGTAGTGATTGTGGTGTTGTGCAGAGATGTAAGGCAGTCAGTCCCTCCTCTGTAATCTGGTTAGGATTAGCTCCATGTTCCAGCAGCAGCTCTACACATTCAGTGTTGACGTTTACACAGGCCTCATGAAGTGCCGCTTTTCCTCCCGCGAGAAGGTTGGGGTGTGCGCCATGCTCCAGTAAATACTGTAGACATTCGGTGAAACCTTGTGCAGCAGCAATACACAGTGGGCTTGTCAGTTCTCTTTTGTACTCCAAAGACCAAAGACCTGAAATGGGAAGTATTACCAGACAGTCACAACTGTGATATGTTTTTTTAACCCTTAAAGGTGCTATATGTATTTTTTTGCGGTCTCTATCGGTGATGTTTCTTTTGCAGTTTTTACAAAAGTGATCTTGCGCGTGCTCGGCCACACTGAGACTTAACACACCGGAGAAAGCATCACATAGCATGCTGAAAACTCATGTAAACTCCCACTCAACTTTACAATAATAGGACACTTTTATCAGCTTGACATTGAACTAATGCTCCATGCCCGTACCATGATAACGTTACATTTGTGGTGTTATCTAGCATAAGGAATTACAACTATTCATGTATCTTTCACAATCAGCAATGTCAACATGGGTGAATGTATAACATGATAACGGAGACGGTTAGTGAACTAGACTGAACAATTTCAGTGTAACAGTAAGATCGTAGGAAGTAACATTACTGCACTGAAAGTGTCTGGAAATGTGTGTGAACGATATGATAGTAGTGGGATGAATGACGTTAGACAGTAGATCTAGTACATAAAAATAATTTTATTTTATTATCCTGGAACAGTCTTTTGTCATTTCATGTCTCATAGGCCTATATGTTGTAATTTACCTGTTACAGTTTACCATTATTTATTTCAGCATATCTGAAAACTTGTAATTTATCAAATTAAAAATAGCAGAGGTCTCTCCATAATTCAAACGCTCTGCCGATGTTGATGCCGATGTTGCTTTGGTGACCCGGGATGTTATTCACTACCTTCATCCTTGTTAATTAAAAGTTGCCTTTATGCTATCTTAGTATTCCTCAATCAATTCATTATAAAACAAACAAACAAAAAATAAAAATAAAATAATTATTATACTAGAATTATAATTTTTTTCAGCACAATGATAATTCAATCTTTGATGACTGAATAAGAATTATTCCACAAGGTAGCAATATTTGATACACAATGATGAAGTGAGTTACAGCAGGCAAAAACAAAGCAAAAAAAAAAACCAGATAATTAAAACTTGAAATGGCTCAGCGATTTACTGCAGAGCAAGTACTGAACACAATTAAATATTAATGTCACTGTCACTCGATGGATCTGGTAAAGAAGCTGTCAACGATCAAAATATTGATTTTAAAGATCGTAAATGAGTCAGATGCTGAATGTGAAATTGACACATTCTCTGATAAGGAAGATGGTATAAAACATCTGCTGAAACTGAACCCTTCCAAGCTCCAAAAGTTAACAACATTAGCTTTATTTTATTCTTCTTATTGTTACTCTAATATCAGGAGGGTTTTATATTATTGTGACAAGTTGAGATCCATCTGTGTTAGAGATAGCTCTGGGTATCGCTGAATCTCACAGAAAACAAGACAAAATGTTACAATTAAAACTTATTAAATGTGAATATTAAATGGAATATTACATTTTAAAATATATTAAAATAATCAAATAAATGCAGCCTTGGTGAGTTAAAAAAAATAAAAATCTTACTGGCACTTTTGACAAAGCAGTAAATTATATTACAGAAAAGATTGTACTCTAAACAAGTAAACAAAATAGGCCTAATGGTTACTTCCATTGAATTGCTAAAAATATATCTTGAGAGTAATAATGAATAATAAGATAGAATTAATTAAATGAAAGTATTAAGAGTAGGAATAGTAAAGTCTTAAAATAATAGATTTTAAAATACTCAAAATGTAATAGAGAAATAATACATCTAAAACAAATCTGAAAGAAATGCTCCACAGTATAAAATGTTTAATCTTTGTTTTATACAACAACATTTTCAAAATACCTAGTTTCCATCCCACAAATGACTGTTTTTACCTGAGGGTCCAAATGTGGTTTCTGTCTGAGATTTCCACTCGAGTTCCTCCCGGCTCACATTGTAAAACACATCAACATCAATATAGTTCCTTTTAAGGAGGGTTCGAAGCCCTCTGGAGTCTCCCTTCACTACCGCTCTATAGAGCCACAAGGAACGTAAATGAGCTCTTTCCCAATGATCTTGTCCTAACTCACAGTTATCATCCAGCAGAGCCTGCCATCCATTCAGCTGCACGGTTGAACAGAGGTTCTCAAAGCACATAGTTCTTAGCATCTCCCCTAACTTTTCAAATGGCTCATGCTTTCAAGGACTTGAGTTTATATAGTGCTAGTCATGTTTTCCTATGGCTTCAAGCACTTTTTGCCTTTATTTTTAGTAAGCCATTGTTCTCCATCAGTTGGTCATCATAGCTTACTGGCGCCATTTTTAGTTGTTGATGTATGAGATATGCTAAATCCTTTGAGCTGCAAACATCCATGTCCATTTGTAGACTTGTTTTATTTGAATAATAGACCCGTCTTTCAGGGACATTTAAAACATGCTCTGTTAAATGGATCAAATTTTATGCGACTTCCATGTAGCCTGTGCTGAAAAGTGTCTATAGCGTAACAGGTTAGATATTTATAGTAGAAGCAGAGTTTAATTGCAATGGCATAATCTCTGGGTTGTATGAGATCATTGATTTTGAGGGCACACCAGGAAAATCTTTACTGGAATCTGCAGAATGAGTAATAGGAGTGTTGCATGGAGACCAACCCAAACAATAACTGGGATCAGGGCTCTCGAGTATTGATCTGTGCATGACATTCATATGCACAGAAGATTACCCCAATCCCTTAGCAATCCAGTGTCAACTCCACACAGATTCCTTACCTCAGTAATGTGCCATCTGCCCACAGAATGCCATGAGTTAAGAGCTTTCTAAGTGATAAAAGACTTGTAGAGCGTGGCAAGTTTAGTCTATTTTAAAAGACACAAGCTTTGTTATCCTTGCATGAAAAGCTTCAATATGTCAGTGTGTCTCATGTAGGAAGCCTGTCTCATCAAGAGTGAGTGTAGGGAATGTGAGGGGAGTTTACTAGCAGACGCGCTGCCCGAAGTCGAAGCCTGGATTACAGGATTACTTGAATATGTCATATATATATATATATATATATATATATATATATATATATATACAGTTGTTGTCAAAAAATTGTTAAATCTGGTTATTGGTCAGTAGACTGTCAAATTTAATTGGTAATTCATTATTTTCTCACCCTCATGCCATTACAAACCCATAAGACTTTAGTTCATCTTTGGAACACAAATTAAGATATTTTTTTTTAATGAAATTATCAACCAAGTATGGTTGAGCTTCTGTTTATTTGTGATATGCTCAAAATATATGCGATGAGCAATGTTTATATGCAAATAAAGGCATAAATGAATCCTGTTCATCATATAAAACAATCTTGTCTCTTTAGAAGACTTGGATTTAATTAAGTTTAACAAAGTTAAACCATGATTAAAATTTCGAATGACAAAAGAACAATGACACATTTTCCTTTTTGGGTGAACTATCCCTTTAATGCATTAGTTTATTTAGAATATGATTTATACATGTGATGTCAGAATGAGACTACAAACTGGTTCTCAAAACAATGTTGTTCACTGAAAAAAAAAAAAAAAAAAAGCCAGCACTTTCTAGTGAACTACATTGATTTGCTGCACCCACTAGTCCTGCGCAGACAAAATAAACACTAAACCTATTTAAGCTATTTAAAAAGCCAGTTAATTGCTCCAGCATACCTGAATCCAATTCTGGGAACCAGTTTCCAAACTTCTGGTTGGTGTTGTTCACAACAGATGCACAACATATGCTGCCTTTCAGCAGAATATTGAAACTCAAGACCATGACTGATATGATTTTCATTGAATTTTTCTATTTTGATCAACATAAGTCCTCTCTGAAACATTACAAATGCATAATAATATTTTATATCTTTGTCTTATTCATCAAATCTGACTCACCCTGCTTCTGAGCAGTCCACAGCAGTTCATCACTCTGAAACTCTAACACTTTGTTCAGTTGCTCTGGATCAGAGAATCCATATTGCATGTCCCTCCAGTGGTGAGTTAACAGGTCATCGAGAACAGGGGGACAAATGAAGTCCAACCCTGGTTTTTTATGACCTTTGGTCTTTTCTAAAGACGACCGCCTTCTCTCTGTCAAGAACGTGGCCTTTCGACTCACAGCGCCTTGGGAGAGCATGGCTAATATTGACAACCCTTTCCACTTCTTACCTGTCCTGTTATGTCTATTTATATTATCACTGTTGCTCTATCCTGTATTTTTAGTACAAATGACATGTGATCAGTGCAGGGCAATTGCATGTCAAGGATGCCTTGATTATTTTTTTCACCAACAACACAGAGGCTGAGTTCGATAAATATGCCAGATGCACAGCTGAGTGGAAAGCATTGCTGGTGATATCACCACTACACAAGAATAGACTCCAACTCTCCGTTTCAACAAATCATGAGGTGTGACAGCATTGTTCTCCAATCAGACTGGCCACACAGCTGCCCAGAATCTGATCCACACAGGTGCTTTACCATGTGACCTTAATTCCAAAAGTGCCCTGAGCTGTCAACTGTAATTCAGTGATAAGTGAAAGGGCATCAGTTTCTCCTTGATGAAAATTCATTAGTTTATTTAGCATTAAAGGGATACTCCACTTTTTCGGAAATATGCCGATTTTACAACTCCCAGAGTTAAAAAGTTGAGTTTCAGCGTTTTCAAATGCATTCCGTCGATTTTCTGATATTTAGAAGAATATCAGTATACTATAGAAGTCAATGAGACCAGAAACTCTCTGGTTACTGACATTCTTCTAAATATCAGAAAATCGGCTGAATGGATTCGAAAACGGTAAAACTCAACTGTTTAACTCTTGGGGAAAATTATATTTCCAAAAAAAGTGGAGTATCCCTTTAAGTGCTGATTACTTGAATTAAGTCAAAACATTTTTCTAACATTTGGCTTTAAGGTTTTGATTGCTTTTATAGGCAGTTCTTATGCAGTTGTGTAGGTGCATGTGAAAGTATTCATTAGCTGACCTCACATGTAACTATATTTAAAACATCTCCCAAACAGCTGATGACATACTTGGGTATTTAATGGCTGTACTGATGAGGACAATGAGCAATGCAATGAGGACACATTCAAATTAATGGTTTGTTATTTTCATGGCGATAAGCATCTAGCAGTGTTGGTTTCATGCAGGGCCTTACATTTTTTTGGTCCCACTTTATATTTGCGAATTGCTTTCTGTTTGTTTGCGAGTCGAGTTTTCCTTTGCAAAGCAGATTGAGTTTGTTTGCAAAATGCTGGATTTGTTTGTTTAATTTTGGCACATAATTCGCTCCATAGTATGGTTACTGACATTCTTCAAAATATCTTCCTTTATGTTCAACAGAAGAAATAAATTCAGGCAGGTTTGAAACAACTTGAGGGTGAGTATATGATGACAGAATTTTTATTTTGAAGTGAACTATCCCTTTAAGAGCATGCACAAATTCTGATTCTTCCAATACAATGTTGTCTGACAATGTTTCTCAACACCGTCACTGTTCGTAGGGTTTTAACCTTCCATAAAATGCTGAAGACTGTAATAAATTTCATATGCTGCGCATCTGTTGTTGTTGTTCTTGGTGGTTACATCTAAATATAGATCGGACTGTAAGTTGATCTAAATGTTTATAAGACTGATGTTAGCATTTATCATGTCAAAACTAATGTGAAATCTCAGCCAGTCACACAAGAGTGGAGCAAGCAAAGAAACATGGATTAATGAAATGTATTATCGCAATAACAGAATATATTTGGTGTAGCTTCAGAAAGTTTTAAACACAACGCAAGGACTTCATGTGTAAGCATTCACAGTAATACTCTTCTAAATACAGTGTAGTGTTAAGAGAGGTGGATTATTATAGACACTTCTCTCTAGACAACCTAGTGAGCAGCTGGCCTAGCAGCAGGACAGTCAATCAATTGGACCTTACAATTTCTGAGAAAAGCAGTTCAGTGAGCTATTAAGCCTGCAATATGGGGATATTCAAATTAATTAACCAATCATGAATACCATTGATCAGCTCAACCAAACGTGGAGGTTGTTCCACTAAGAAACGAACATTGTATTATGTTTTGATTGATATTGTGAAGCTGCTTTGATGCAATATTGTGAAACTGCTTTATAAATATACTTGACTTCACTTGACTCATGCTCATATCTGTGCACAAATGGGTCTCTGAAGGAAGTAGAGCGACTGCAGCAATATACGTGCTAATATGAGTACAACTAGCCACAAGTACTGTACCTCCAGTCCTCACATTTTTGTTTTTCAGCTATACAAAAATGTAAGAGGCGTGGTGGCGTCGTTTGCTCTCCAATCCAACAGGGGGCAGTGGGGCGTCACGTCACAGGGCCAGAGCAGCAGCGGTTTATTTTTCTTAGCCGTTAGCATAGGAAGCTCCTGTAAAAGATGCCCGTGTCTGTCATGATGGCTGAACCTGATGAAAAGCTGCTGTTGCAGTTTGAAACTCAAGAACTAGAGGTAAAAGCAGACAGAGATACTGATTTATTAATACTTTTATTTTGCTGATGTTTGTTGCATGCTAAACAGCAATAGTATCTGGGTCTGTCAGTTGAACAGCATTATTAGTCATGTAAAGCCAGCTCTAGGCACCAGTGTAACTTAAAATAGAGACTTTAAAATTCATTCATGTGGAATGGAACTTGTGCGTTAATGTTTATGAAGTTTTGTGTGTAGTAATAATTTTCACGGTGCTCGTGTTTACTTGTTATTTTATTGCAGGCATGATTGAATGTTTGTTATACAAATTGTCATAATCATCTCCTAATGTCATTCATTTTAAATCATGTTTCCTTGTATCGTAGTCTCCCGGTGGCATTGCTACACCTCAGGTGTATTCTCAGTTACTAGTCCTGTATCTCCTGCATAATGACATGTGAGTATGTTACATGAATTATTTGATGTTAATATACATTTAAATTATCAGTTGATTTTCATAGTCACTTTTTTATGCAGGAATAATGCTAGATACCTTTGGAAACGGATACCCCAAGCGATCAAAACAGTGAGTTTTTTTGTTTGCTTCCAATTAGTCTAACATAAAGCACAATGAATTTGAGACCTCTGATACAGATTTTAATTACAGGCAAACCCAGAGCTGGCTGCTATATGGGCGGTAGGACAGCGTATCTGGCAGCGAGACTTTCCAGGGATCTACACTGCTATTGCTGCCTACCAGTGGTCTGAAAGCATTCTCCCTGTGATGGAGGCTTTACAAGGTACTAAGATCATGTGGCTTGGGGGTTTATGCTGTATTCCTAAAATGACATCTATAATGAAGAAGATGGGTAGGCTATATTGGCTTTGAACTTTTCATTTGCTCTGATTATTCTTGTCTGTTTAATTAAACAAATCCTCAATACGAATTGACATTTAGGAAATTGTAGGTTTCCGTGCATGACCAGATCTAGACTCACTGCCCTTTTAGCTGTCTATACTGGCTTTGATAATGTTATAATGTTTGAATTAAACAGTGTGATTAATGAATTGTTGGTTGGTCACCTTAAAGGGTTATTCACCCCAAAATGTAAATTCTGTCATTAATTACTCACCTCATGTTGGTCCAACCCTGTTAAGACTTTTGTTCATCTTCAGAACACAAATTAATATATTTTTGATTAAAGTACATATTTTTGATTAAAGTACTTTAGTAAAGTACGTGCATTGTTAGATATGATCAACTATTAACTATAAATGTTCATCTGTCTATAAAATAAAGTACACAACCAAACAATGAAAAAAGCTTGCAATTAAGAACGTAACATTGACCTGTCGAGAAGAAAGCAGGACTTTAGCATTTCTTTTGAAATCTTTCTCTTGCATTAACTCTATCTACCTGGAAAAAAAGCTATCCCGACAGTAACTCGTGTTTTTTGTAATCTCTGGTCACATTTCCTTTTATGATCTATTTTGGACTTTTCTGGTGATGAGGATTTGCAATGCAGCCTTTTAAACTTGCCAGGGCAGTGAAGCGCCTCTCACTGCTCTGCTCTTCCGTTTCTGCTGCTTTCAGTTAAGTCATGCTGGCTCTGAACGAAAGCGCGCTGTGGAAACATGTTGGCTTAGTTTTTTTTTTTTTGTCCCTCTCTGCTATTATACTTATTCAAGATGGCAGAACTACATAGAAGTCTCCATGGACCTACCCGTCCCATGTTTAAAGATAATATATTCTTCGTTTATGAGGATACGATCATCAATTATTCAAAGCTTGGGGATCTCTATATATCTGTCCGTCTGTTTGCATTTTAATTATTTCGAGAACCGTTCATCCAAACGACTTTACAAGGAAGTGCAGTGTTGTATTTGGTGCAATATAGATAGACAGCGAGACACGACACTTCAGAATTAATAAACTTTTAATAAACTGATAACAGCGTGAGCGGGAAGCGCTCCGAGAATGGACACCGCAAAACACACACACACACACACACACACAAAGGTCTGTTAACTTAACCAATATTTTAAGTCTAATAAAGTTAGTCTAATATTTTTCTGTGCAAAAAAAACAAACAAAAAAAACAAAAACGAATATTCGAATGTCACATTTTCAAATCGAATACCAATCCACTGAATGAATATTCGAATATTCGGGTCCAGCCCTAGAATTTACCCTAAGAAGTTGCTCATATCTTGCTCTCAAATTTAATTTCAAGTGGTTCATGACTAAACTTAGCTCAGGCATTTAACTCTATTCATAGGCCAAGTGTGAATCATTCAAATGATGACTGCTTGTAGGGACAATTTAAGTGTGGAAGTTCCATTATCATTAAAATGCTACATTTTGTTGTATCCTTTTCTTGTTCAAATGGAGCAGCAGTTCTTTTGCAATCTCTTCTCTGTATCTGCAGGGTTCATGCTAAAACATAGCTTTCATTTGATCCCCACGTGCCAGAAGCTGACCCACCCAGGCCAAGGATAGGTTAAAAATAACCCTTTCCATGTGTTCATGGGTTCCCTATGTACTGTTTTAGGACATCAACAGTTGCTTTTCACAAACAAATTACTCAAGAACGTTTGAACAAGAAATTATTTAGAAAAATAATTTGTTTTGAACGATTTATGGGTTGTTCTTATGAATAAAATATATTTTCAAAAATACTATTCATCAGAAAAAAAAAAGAATATATTGAGGAGTATATAGAGTTAGTGTATAATTTTGGCTTTTCTGAGGAATAAATAAAAAAATAGCCATGAAAATTCAAAGGGTTTTTGTAACAGACAGGGTTTGTTTTCTTTACATGAAACTTGTTTGTCACCATATTTCACCATTGAAATCTCACTGTACAGGAAAGGGTAGGGGTGTTATGGTATCATCATGACACAACACATGGGTTTTAAGGGGTGGGGGCTTTTGTATCTCCAAAAATGAATCCTGAAAACAAGTGGATAGGAATGTGTGCTCTGATTGGTTGGAGGAATGGTATGTCACCCACTGGCCGAGGGTAGTATAAAGACCAGGGCCACTGTGACTCAGAACAGATCTGATAACTGCAAGGGATCATTTTCTGCCGTGCCACAGTTTATTTTTGACACATTTTTTTGAGTACACTGCCACTGGAGTGGCTGAAGTGAAGCAAAAGGAGACAAGTCGACCACTGACATGGAAATTCAGCGAACTGCCTCTTTGTTGGGGTCTCCTGACTCCATGGAGAGCCTTGAGAAACAGTTGAGCTGCCCGATCTGTCTGGACATGTTCACTAAACCGGTGGTGATCCTGCCCTGCCAACATAACCTGTGTCGAGGATGTGCTAGTGATCTTTATGACTCTCGAAACCCTTACCGTTTCTCCGGTGGGGTCTTCCGGTGCCCTACTTGCCGATTTGAAGTGGTTCTCGATCGCCATGGTGTGCATGGACTTCAGAGAAATCTTCTAGTTGAGAACATAATTGACATATACAAACAGCAGCAGGAGGGTGGAGGTGGTGGAAACACCACCACAGAAACTTCGATAAAACCCAAAAGCTCCAAGGAGCCATTGTGCCAGGAGCACGAGGACGAGAAGATCAACATCTACTGTGTGACTCACCAAATTCCCACTTGCTCCATGTGTAAGGTTTTTGGCCAGCATAAAGACTGTGAGGTGTCACCACTTGCTAGTGTCTATCAGGCTCAAAAGGGAGAGCTGAGTAACGCAATTGATGCTCTTGTGGCAGGGAACGGTCGCCTTCAGGCGTTGCTCAACCAGATGGAGGACGCCTGTAGAGGCGTTCAGGACAATGCTCAATGTGCCAAGCAAAAGCTTGGTGAATCCTTTGATTCTCTGTACGCAGCCTTGGAAGAGCGTAAGAATGCCCTCTTGGAACGTATTAGCAAGGAGCAGGATGAGAAGGTTGCTGCCCTCAGAAGTCTGGCTAGGCGTTATGGGGATCGTCTTCAGGCAGCCACAGAGTTAACGGACACTGCAGTGCTGGCGCTGGAGCAAAGTAGTGCCGCAGAGTTCCTGCAGGCCTCCAAGAACCTGATTGCCCAGACAAAGGATGCAGCGAAGAGCTCACTTGCTGAAGAAAGGCCAGAGCCAGGCTTTGAAAGAATGGACCATTTCACTCTGGATACAGAACATGTGGAGACTTTGTTGTCCAAGATGGATTTTGGAGCAGATGATGAGGAGGAATTTGAAGATGCTGAGGATCAGGAAGAGGAGTAAGCAGGTTGCAGGGAAGGAACAGTGTCTTGGAGGTCAAACAGGATGTGAGGAAGACAAGAAGATGAAGCAAAGATGTTGACAATGAGAAAGAAAATGTTTTAAATGTTTGTATATCACTGCTAAGCAGTGTCAGCATTTCAACTTGTATCATCATAAGAATATTTTAGATTAACTAGGTGCCATTTTTATACTTTTTATAATGTAGTTAAAATTCTGCTGTTGTCACTTTAGAAGTTATCTTCATACTTTCACATTGTTTCACTCAAAAATTGATCATTGTTGTCATTTCCCGATATGTGGTTATGTTGGTCTGCATGTTCAGTTTGCTCAAATGTGGACTTAATGCTTTGCTATTAAATAAATGTTTCAAATTTCAGATTTGAGTTCATTCATTTATTAATTGTAATTATTACTTTTTTTTGATGTATAAACCAAGTTACACATTTAAGAATGCAGTTTAAATAGAGTATCTTGGACTAACTCTAAACATAACTGTTCACAAGTGAACTCTTTACTCTCAACTTCTCTGGTTAAAGGCACATGCTATTTTTAAAAGGAAAGAGGATGAGATATGGCTGGGGGGACCTTGGGGTAGGATACCAGAATAGGACAGATGGACACCACTCCACCTCCCCCCAGCACTGCCTTGCTCAGCACCTCTTGCTATTCATGATAGAGGGTCAAGGCAAGTGAGGAATCAGGTTGACTATCATGGATTGACAAGCACTTGGAATGATTGTTGTTAAAAATAAACAAGCAACATGCAATAAATGTATCTGAATGTAACTCTGTTCTCAAGTTTTCTTGTTGCTTGTGAGGTGCTAAGACCAAATGTTTTTCACACATTGGGTGTATCTGTTTTTTTTTCCGTAGAGGTCATTCTTGTATAACATGTTCTGTCTGCCTGTAATTTCCAAACGACAGTCTTGTATTCAATGCTGACCTCCTTGGTGTTGCATATCAGTAGCTGTTAGTAAACACTGTTGCTATGTGAGTTGCTATATATTTAGTTCAGGGGCTGAATGCGTTTAGAAGTATTTGTAAGCCTTTGTATCATACTTCTCTCCATTATACCAAACAAACAAATATAAAAAAAATAATAAAACCAAATATTTATTTGTTTACTTTAGGTGAAGCTTGGGTTGATCGATTATGTCACACAACCTCTTTAGTGCCTTCACAGCATTACTTAAAGTCTGTTTCAGTAATTGGAAGTGTGACAACAAATGCATTTACAGACATCACCTTTCAATCTTAACATTTGAAAGCAATGGTTGTCCTCTCAATTTGCTTAATTGTACTATAAAGTCATTTTTAAGCAAAATGATTGTACTTTTGTTTAATAATCAATAATCAAGTTTCCTAATACATAATGCAACTTGAAAGTTTAAACAAACATGATTTCAGTTTGTTTCACTTCAAATTATTTATACATAAAGCAAGGTTAAAAACGTTAAACGCACATTTTGCATAAACAACTTATTTTTGAGAACATATACTACCATTAAAAATGTGATGACGTTTTATATTGTTTGTTGTTTTAAGATTTTGTTGTTTTAAGATTTTTTTCAGTATATATTGAATTTATACAATATATATTTATATACTTTAATATATTTGGAAATGTTATTTACACCTGTGATGACAAAGCATAGTTTTCAACTGCCATTGCTCAAGTCTTCAGTGTCACATGATCCTTTAAAAATCATTATAATATGCTGATTTGGAAAATTATCAAGTTTGATTTATTATTATTCTCAGTTGAGACCACTTTGAATCCAATTCTATTTTCCCTTTATATGCTACCTTAGGGACCTATTTTCAGAAAATATGAGATCTCATACACTGTTATTCTGACGACACTCAACTGTATGTCCCATTAACACATTCAGTTGACTATAAGTAACATTGTACGTACATCTCTACTAACTCTCACTGGAGCGTTAGTAGAGTATTAGTAGACTGGTAGGGTTAGGGATAGAGCAAGTTGACATGTAGTTGCAAAGTTACTTATAGTAAGTAGAATGTCTGTTGGAGGAGCAAAACAATAAAGAGTTAGCAGATATTAAGCAGACAGGCTACTAATACTCTAATAAGAGTTAGTTGATATGTAGTTAAAAAGTTTCTTATAATCAACAGATTGTTCAAAAGGGACCATAAATATAAAGTGTTACCAATGAAAGTGTTACATTTGGGAGATTGCCACCTCTGGAAAACCTCTCATTTGTTTTTCTTGCTTTTTTGTGTTTCTTGTAGAGTCCACGCGTAGGAGGGCATATGGGCTTGTAGCTCAAGCATACACCTCTATCAGTGCAGACGACTTCGCTGCCTTTGTGGGATACTCTGTCGAAGAGGCGGTTAAAGGTATATAATCCTAGAAAGAGTGCCACAACACATGCACACAAAACGCACATACAGTATGTGTATGAAGTAAATAAAATATTTTGAAGAAATATATTTAAACATGCCTGCAATTCTGAGTACTTTCACACGTGTTTGGTCATAATTAGAAAATAAGTTTCTTTTGGCTGTGACAATTTCTTTTCTCTTTTGGAAAAGCAATTTGTATTGTTTTAGAGATGTGCAAACCCTTTATTGTGCTGCACTTTGTAATGTAAATGTCCGTTTTTCTTTCACTCAAGGTGTAGTTAGCCATGGGTGGCACGCAGATCCAAACACCAGGATGATCATGCCACAGAAACCAGGTGGGGGCACTGTTTCACTTCTTATAACCAACAAGAACAGATGTTTTTTGTCCACTCTATGACTCATTCCTCCATAAGGTTTTACTCATGACCCCTCCTCTGTATAAAAAACCTTCTTGCATTGAGTTAATAGTTTTGCATGGTCATTTCATAACAAGCATGTGAATGGGTGCCTTCACACCAATTCCATTTTCATCCTGCTCTCATTTTCGTTTCTAATTGGTTCTCACAGTTTCTTGAAGATTCCTTCATTTTGTAAATGGCAAGAAACAATGCTGCAAATTCTTGCGTTTTGTATTGTAGTGCACACAGCTTTTTATGTGTTTGCCTGTAACCGTTGAGAACCATTTTTACGAGACACGTTTATTCCAAAGAAGCAGCATCTGGGTTTCTGCATGAGCCTCGTGAGACAGCGCAGATGTCTGTAATGCGTTTGAGTAACTGATGATTGAGAAATTATTCCCAGTACTTATGACCTACAGCTTTCACTAAAAGCAGCTGAAGTTCATTAATTCAACGGTTGCTATGACATTTTTCTTTCTTGTGCTTTTGCATCTCTCTCTGTTTCTCTCTATCTCTCCCACATATTCATGCGTTTATTCTGTGGCACGTCTTTGTTTACATTCGTGGGTCTATGTGTTATAGAGCAGATCATAGAGGAATCCCCGCTCCTCTCATGTTTCTGTTCTGCCTTTCCCTCTCTCCAGATCCGCCCCCGGTCTCTCTTGTTCCAAACGAACAACAGCTGGCCAGACTCACTGACTACGTGGCTTTTCTTGAGAACTGATAAGCACTCCACTCTTTCTCATTCTCTTCCTCAACACCTATCAGAGACTCAGTTCTACGGAAGAAACCCACTGGTGTCCAGGACCCTATACACACACACACACATCTATCTGTCCTGCTCAGTGATGGAGCTGAAAATGGTCTAAATGGTTGTACTTGTACAAATTTTACATCTGCTTTGAAATATGTAACTGCTGTCAATATTGTAAATTATTATTTTTCAGCTTAAATACTTCGCTATATGAATATATTGTTCAGGCCATTTGTGCTGTTTGGATACTAGAGTGCAAAATTTGATATTTGTCTAATTTTGGTTCAACGAAGACGATGGTTTTTGATGGTTAAGACTTCCATTTCCATCTGTTGAACAAAATGACTCATCGGAATAAATCACCACATTTTTCAAATTACAAATTGTGGCACATCTGGTAATCGAAATTACTTCTTGCAATATTCAACACCAGTCTCATTTTTAAGGCCATACATACAATTATATAATATGTAAACTATTTTCTCTTATGTTGATGCAGTGAAAAATAAATGAAAGTTGACTTGCATTTTGTTAGAAAAAGAATCTTATGTTAATCTGAAAAAAAAAAAAAAAAAACAGCTGGAAAATAAATAAAACAAAGGTGTTGTTTACCAGTGCAAACAAGCAACAGCTTAAATCAGTTTATTTTGGGTGGCACACAGTTGTATTTAAGATGTTTCCACTGTCTGACAAATGTTTTGTTGACAGTGCATCTCTGCTATTCAGATGTTTTGCACTGCCTTCTTGGTTTCTCATGCAGAGTGGTTTTGAAAAAGTAGAGGAAACATACCAGCTGTTGGCCACTGTCACATCCTTTCAGCTTGAGAAGAAAAGCGCACTCCATATGTGCTGAAACAACGGGCACATGTGGTACTGTGAGAATATTAAACCCATCCATTTTAATCTTCGTCTTAGAATTTTATCTTCCATATTGCATTTTATTCATCTTTTATATTTTGAGATTGCACCAACTTTTTGTTGTGGAATTGTGGTTAGGTGTCTTGTCCAAGGGCATAATGGTCAATGGGGAAAGTGCCATATCTCTGGCAGGTAAGTTCACAGTTGATCCAAGTGACAAAAAATCTTCAAAGGACATATTTCCAGGTCTGAGGTCATCATTGACGTTACACTACTTCAAACAGTAATAAATGCAGGCCAGCTGAACTGAAGTCTTAGACATCAGGAGCGGTCAGGGGTCACAGACAGGCTTTACTGGAGCAGCTGCAGTGTGTGTGTGTGTGTGTGTGAAACTGCGCAGCCATTTGTTAAGTACTTATTGCAAGGCCAAATGAAACTGATATTTGTTCCTAATCTTTTAAAGTTGGTACTTTTTTGCTTCCTTATTTATTTTTACTTAAATGATAAATCAGCATTATGATGGGGTTTTTCTTTGCTTAGGCCTAGTGTCTTCATCAAACAAGCATCTCTGGGAGGTTTACGAAACCAGATCTTACCTCAACTTAGACAGATGTTCGCAAATTGCTGTTTGCCATTCCTAACGAGTTCGCTTTTGCAAGGGTTAAGGGTTATGTCTGTATCCCATCATGCTACATGCCACAAAGGTGACATGCTGTAAAGGTGAGCAGATTTCAAATCCTTTCTACCCAACTCTATGCAATCCTTTTTGAAGAGTTTTTGTCATCATAAATTATTTTTATTTTTTTACAACCGCATGATAGAAGAAAGTCAGGGAATTAATCTGTAGGCAATGTTTAAGCATATACCTGCTGTTGCTGCAAATCCTTTACATCTTAAAATCAACTTTGTCACCCACAGCACATTTTTTGTCTCACTGTTATACTGCACTTTGTCTGCGTCCGTTTAGATTTTCACTTCAGCACTGTAAGTGTTGCCATTCATCAAATGAGAACATTGTACAGATCAACAGTACTGTCGTTCTGTTTATAGACAGAACGTGTTATGAACCAATGAGGAAGAAGGGTTATTTGTCTAAACACAGAGTATAGATTTATTAAATTTAAATAAACAAAAATCCTTCCACATGTGAAGGGAAAATGTTTCCTTGTGGGTGGATGAGTCATAAGCTTTTTTCCCTCAGCCATGAAGTATTAAAACAGTGTGTTCTTGTGTGAAACAAAAAAGAAATTTTAAATTGCTAAATATTCAGAAGAAGCTGCTTGTACTGACTTATTTATGGTTTAAAACTATAAAATCTCTTGAAGTTAAAGTTAAATGTTGCCAATGGGGAGGGGAATTGTGGACTCTTGTGATTTAAAGAATGTGCTTACAACCTCACAGTTTAAAGAGTGACTCATTTAATTTGCCCCATATGGAATTCCCTAATTTTAGCTGGTCTTTGTGTATTTCACATGCCTCGTTTGTCCAGAAAAAGTCAGAGGGGTATAGCATTGCTTTGTCATTATGTCTCTGTATGTAAACTACGTAGGCGCTCAGACCAACATAAACACCAGATCACCAGACATGGAGGTGGCATCCAAATACAAAACATACTCCCATTGTGAAGGTTGTCGGTTCCCCTTAAAAAAAAAAAAAAAAAAAAAAAAAAAAAAAACAATCCGTCTAAGACAGTCAAACAAACTGCAGCTGCTTTTTGTTTGACTCCAAGTCATTGTACATTTATTTAGTTCCAGCATTTTGATCTTGGATAAAAAAAAGAAAAAGGATTTATCTTCTTTCTGCAAATGTCTATTGTCATTGTTTTTCTTTGTGCAGAGGGTTAGTTGACATCCAAGCTTGTATCCCATTGATAATTTAATGACTTTTGTCTTCTACGTATGGGTGTTGAAATTGTTCAGCTGTCTGGGTGATCCCAATGATTCATGAGGCCTGCGTTTGTAATTGCGAGTTAAATGAACATAGTGGTGTAATTATCAACTGCCCTACTTGGGCAGTTGAACTAAAGCCCACCCAACAGGAAACCCAAATATTCAAGCCACTTACAGGCACCCATTCTGTTATTATACCCTGTAAAAAAGTGCATTACAGATTTTAAGCATTGTAACTTTCTTAGGCTGTAAGTAGTTGGATGTTATTATATTTTAATTTTTTTTAATTTTAGTTACTGACAGAATTTTCATTTTGGGGTGAACAAAGTCATGGACTGTCCCTGGGAGTACTTTTGATAAAAAAACAAAAAAACTAATGAGAATAATGAGACATCTCATTTTCAACATATTAAACACTGCTGAGAAAGTTCTTGTTATTCCAACCTGCCACTACTCCACAAAGTTTAGAGTAATTTTCCATGGGATTCAAACTTTAACATGTAGCTTACAGCCAGGCCAAAAAATGACATAATGCTCCCTAGAAGCTGAAGTCTGTCTGGATATATGGAAAGGCAGATGTACTAATCACGCAGCCAAAATTCTCATTGCAATTAGTTCCAATCATTTGCTTGCTACTTTTCCATTCAAATCACTGAGATAGAGTGGGTCATTTAGAATAATCAGTAGCACAAGAAGTGAATATTTAACCAGAAAAGTCCATACTTGCACGTCAAAAATACAAATATTTGTGGAGAAAGCAGTCTTGTCTGCTTTACCTTTCCCCAGGTCATGTTGAACCAGAGAATGTGAGCATATGGTGTCTCATTGCTGGCTGACTTGCATTTATCTTTTTCCAGAACCAAAACAGAGGCAGATTAGAAGCACCAGGATGTTACTAGTTAATGGAACAAGCCTTTTCCCATCTTTCATCTGGAGAAGCGGGATGTCTGTGGGTTTAGGGCTAATCAGTGATCTGGCTTGAGAAGTCCACAGATGAGAGTGGGACGTGATTTTGGTTATACTGAGGTGGACATAACAGCGCTGTTCAATAAATAAAAAATGATGCCCAGCTGTGCACAAAAACAAAATAATTATTGGTAGTATGAGGTGTTGCTATTGATCATTCTTGTTTTTATTTACTTATTTAATTATTATTAAATTATTTAAAAAAAAAAACACACAACAAAGCTGTAAATTCAACTTTGGTGCATTATACTATTCTGATGCCAGATTTCTCAGTAAGATGTACACCAGGCTATACCACAGGAGCTTCATGCTATATGTATTCCCCTCAAAACAGTGAAAATGTATTGTTTACATCTATGGCTTCATATGCATAATCATGTTTGTACGCTCATGAAGTAATGTTTAGAACAGTTTATTTAGTGGTCTTTGTCAAGCAATCTGCTGTCATTTTTGCATTCAGACATGTGTTTAACATAGGCTAATTTGGATCAAAGACTATTTTTCTCTCAAAACATTTCATCATTCAGAGGGAAAGGAAATTCCCCCCTCCCTTGCCCCCTCAACCATCATGTTGCTCATCAAACAGAATTTGGGTAAATACAATTTTAGCAATACAATTTATAACAATAAACAATAAGTAAAAAAAAAAAAATGTGTTACACTTTATTTTAAGGTATCCGTGTTTACATACTTTGTTGGTTATAGGATTGGGGTATGGATAAGGTTGTTGCGTGTAATTATTGATAATTTATAGTTATTACTTCAGAAACTTCATGAAACATGTGTAACAAGGACATTGTAAAATAAAGTGTTATCAAAAAAAATGTAAAAATGGCATCATGAACAAATAACTACAATTATTAGATTCAAAAAGATTGACAAAATTAGTCCCTTATTTCTTTCTTGAATTTTTAGAACACTACAAAAGTTTGTTTTTTTGTTGTTGTTTTTTGATGGTTGTTTTCCTCATTTGTAAGTGCTATTCTACATCAAACGTAAATGAAAAATGCGTAACAAATTGCAGATGAGTCAAATTACACTATAAAAGTGCCAATGACCTTGGAGACAGATACATGACAGATTTCAGTGCCATGAAATGCTTGGCCCCATGTGAACAGAGAAATGGAGACATTTTTTTTCCCTGTGTGACAGATTGGAGACTAATTGGATTTATGGTGAGCCTTTTATGATGTGAAATATACTGTATAGTGGGTTTTTGTATTTATTGCAACCATGGAAAGCCAAAATGCCACTACAATGAGTCATATGTGAGCCTGGAATAAACTCAAAGCACAAAGTCACAGAGCAAAGGAGCTTGAACTCTCATCTGAATTCAATTCAAAAGAACCAGGAGAACAAAATGCATACTCTATACTTAGAACATTTCATCCACACTGCCATTTTGTAATGCCAGTTTTGTTGACATTCAGAGTATAGTCATGCTGTAGCTCCTTTGTGCACAAATGAATTTCAGCACACTGAAGAGTGCTGTTGTTTACAACGAGCGAGTGTGTCTGTGATCTTCTGGAAGACTCTCCCAGTGCTGATGGTTACTACAGTGCGAGTGCAGCGGTGATCGCAAGCTTTGAGATCTCAACTGCTGCTTTAACAGCAACACTTTTCTAAATGTTTGTGTGTTGACGGCTGGTTAGAGGGTGGAAAAGTGAGTGCTTCACTGTTTCAGTTCACTGTTCAGTGTTGCTAAAGTCATTCCCATGGGTGCTCCGGCACTGGTGATGGTTCCTATTTCCTGAAAGAGCAACACGGTTGTGTTTGCGTCTTTTTCAAGATGTCATTCCACCCGTGCGTTTCTGGATGTGGTCATTCCCTTTTCCTCTATGACGATCACAATTGTTGCATCATGTGTTTGGGCTTACAGCCCACTGAAGCAGCTTTTGTGGACAGTTCATGTTCCCATTGCGGAAAAATGACTGTCGCGGTGTTGAGATCGAGACTCGCCTTCGTCTGCGAAGCTCGGGTCCCCATTACTATGCCCCACCCCAGGGTGTCGTGTGGGATGGGTGTGAGCTGGTACAGGTCTGAAAAGACAACATCACGACCGTTGTGCTAAGCTTCCCTTGCATGTCACAACTCACCCGTCACCTTCTCCTTGGAGTGAGAAGCTTTTGAGGAAGCGTATCCCACTTCTTCCGGTCTGCCCATTTGTGCCACCAACTAGCCTCACGACCCGCATAAATGCGTTCCCCAGCGAGCCTTCTAAGAAAGCAGCTATGCGTTTCAGTCAGGAGTGGAACAGGTCTTGATACCAACCATACCTAGTTCCCCTCGACAGCCTTTCTGACTCTATCTGTGTCCGTAGCACACAGCGAGAGCACAGGCACCAGCAGTCCGCCCAGCTCAAGCCAGCCCGGGCTCCTCGACTGCAACAGGCAGCCGCCTCCTGTTCCTCCATCAGCCTCAGCTGCTCTTCACTATATTGTGGCTTGTAAAGATAGCCACGAACATGTCAATCGAGCTGCAGAATTTCAAAATCCTCTTCCATATCATGTTTAGTTTCTTCCGTCATTGTCATAACTTCCTATCTCCACAGCGTTTGTTAGCTTAGCTTCCAAACAAGATGGCTGATATTGATTTCAGTATCTACAAGTGAAGTCCCACCCACTGATCTGTAATAGGCCTGTAGCGTGAGTGGGTCCCACCCCCTTGAGTAAAAATGAGCTAATGTTTGTAGTCCCTACACTTTTCAATGAAATGTGACTTCCTGCTTATTATGGCACAAAATGACGATTTTTACGTCATAATAAGCAGGAAGTAAAACACTTAAATCCTTATTTCTCCCATCTCAGAGGAAAATGGGAATAAACCATGACCATTCAAAAATATGACTGGGTTTGTAATGCAAATGGGTGAAGTGTCCCTTGAAAAGTGTGATAAGTCGTGAAAAAGAACTAAATTACTGGCAGGATGCTGTGTGCGCGTCTGCTCTTTTTTCTTTTTAACACGGAAAAGCAGAGTAGCCTTTGTCTTCGGTTGCACACCTAAACGGCCAAATAAATACAGAAATATATTAAAATGCCAAGTCGAGTTACATAAACACAGTAGATGTAAGGACTACATGTACTCTCTCTCTCTCTCTAATTACTGTAAATAGTACTCTCTCTCTCTCATACACAGACAGTGAAAGCCCTTCACAATAAATATTGAAACTTTATTTGCTAAATATTTGCTTGTTTTTAGTTGTCTATGGACCTAATAATTAGCGTAATGGTGCGGACATTTTATTGAAAAAAGCACTTCTTTAATAATAATATTATATATTTCTTTTACTGCGGCTCTTTTGGAAAAAACGCATTAACCAACAATGAAATCAGCTCTGCAGGAACCTATGTGAAAGCACTGATACATTTCTTATACAGTTAACCTCAGTATGGGAAGGGGCCAGAGCAGGGGCGTCGCAACCATGGGGGATGTGGGTGTTTTAACACCCACACTTTTCCCGGTGAGAGTGTTCAACACCCGCACTTTTTCTGCCGTTTTTCCGCAGTTTTACACAAACGCCTTTCTACAGTCACTCCTCCGTTTCTCTGGCGCTCAGTGTGTGTGTGTGTGCGCTCGCTGCGGCTGTCTCCTCTCAAACATGACACCGGCTTTGAGTGTGTCCGGCTGATGATTGGCTGTTCTGCCTTAAGTCCCGCCTCTCTTGATGTGTTAGATGTATCGGTCAGCTCGTGCTGAGGAGGTGGGAACTTATGGTTGTTAAGAAACTTAATTTTTTGCCCGAAAAAAAAAAACGAAAGGGGTACCACTGTCGTTTTTTTTTTCGGGTCGAATTTTTGAGTTTCGATATCTCAGCTCTGGAAAGGTCTAGAGCCTCCATTTTTGCACTCAGGTTTAAGTCTCATGGCCCTCTATCAGAATCCAGAGTTTTTAGAAGATTGGAGAAACTTAATTTTTGCCCGAAAAAAAAAAAAAACGAAAGGTACCACTGTAGTTTTTTTTTTCGGGTCGAATTTTTGAGTTTCGATATCTCAGCTCTTGAAGGGTCTAGAGCCTCCATGTTTGCACTCAGGTCTAAGTCTCATGGCCCTCTATCAAAATCCAGAGTTTTGAAAAGATTGGAGAAACTTAATTTTTCGCCTGAAAAAAAAAACGAAAGGGGTACCACTGTCTTTTTTTTTCGGGTTGAATTTTTGAGTTTCGATATCTCAGCTCTGGAAGGGTCTAAAGCCTCAATTTTTGCACTCAGGTTTAAGTCTCATGGCCCTCTATCAGAATCCAGAGTTTTGAGGAGATTGGAGAATCTTAATTTTTCGCTCGAAAAAAAAAAACGAAAGGGGTACCACTGTCGTTTTTTTTTTTCGGGTCGAATTTTTGAGTTTCGATATCTCAGCTCTGGAAGGGTCTAGAGCCTCCATTTTTGCACTCAGGTTTAAGTCTCATGGCCCTCTATCAGAATCCAGAGTTTTGAGAAGATTGGAGAAACTTAATTTTTCGCCCGAAAAAAAAAAAAACGAAAGGGGTACCACTGTCGTTTTTTTTTTTATCGGGTTGAATTTTTGAGTTTCGATATCTCAGCTCTGGAAGGGTCTAGAGCCTCCATTTTTGCACTCAGGTCTAAGTCTCATGGCCCTCTATCAGAATCCAGAGTTTTGAGAAGATTGGAGAAACCTTAATTTTTCGCCTGAAAAACAAAACGAAAGGGGTACCACTGTCGTTTTTTTTTTCGGGTCGAATTTTTGAGTTTCGATATCTCAGCTCTGGAAGGGTCTAGAGCCTCCATTTTTGAAATCAGGTTTAAGTCTCATGGCCCTCTATCAGAATCCAGAGTTTTTAGAAGATTGGAGAAACTTAATTTTTCGCCCGAAAAAAAAAATCGAAAGGGCTACCACTGTCATTTTTTTTTTCGGGTCGAATTTTTGAGTTTCGATATCTCAACTCTGGAAGGGTCTAGAGTCTCCATTTTTGCACTTAGGTTTAAGTCTCATGGCCCTCTATCAGAATCCAGAGTTTTGAGAAGATTGGAGAAACTTAATTTTTCGCCTGAAAAAAAAAAAACGAAAGGGGTACCACTGTCTTTTTTTTTTTCGGGTTGAATTTTTGAGTTTCGATATCTCAGCTCTGGAAGGGTCTAAAGCCTCCATTTTTGCACTCAGGTTTAAGTCTCATGGCCCTCTATCAGAATCCAGAGTTTTGAGGAGATTGTAGAAACTTAATTTTTCGCACAAAAATAAAAAAAACGAAAGGGGTACCACTGTCGTTTTTTTTTTTTTTTCGGGTCGAATTTTTGAGTTTCGATATCTCAGCTCTGGAAGGGTCTAGAGCCTCCATTTTTGCTCTCAGGTTTAAGTCTCATGGTCCTCTATCAGAATCCAGAGTTTTGAGAAGATTGGAGAAACTTAATTTTTCGCCCGAAAAAAAAACACGAAAGGGGTACCACTGTCGTTTTTTTTTTTTCGGGTCGAATTTTTGAGTTTCGATATCTCAGCTTTGGAAGGGTCTAGAGCATCCATTTTTGCACGCAGGTCTAAGTCTCTATGGCCCTCTATCAGAATCCAGAGTTTTGAGAAGATTGGAGAAACTTAATTTTTCGCCTGAAAAAAACCGAAAGGGGTACCACTGTCGTTTTTTTTTTCGGGTCGAATTTTTGAGTTTCGATATCTCAGCTCTGGAAGGGTCTAGAGCCTCCATGTTTGCACTCAGGTCTAAGTCTCATGGCCCTCTATCAGAATCCAGAGTTTTGAAAAGATTGGAGAAACTTAATTTTTCGCCTGAAAAAAAAAACGAAAGGGGTACCACTGTCTTTTTTTTTTCGGGTTGAATTTTTGAGTTTCGATATCTCAGCTCTGGAAGGGTCTAAAGCCTCCATTTTTGCACTCAGGTTTAAGTCTCATGGCCCTCTATCAGAATCCAGAGTGTTGAGGAGATTGGAGAATCTTAATTTTTCGCTCGAAAAAAAAAACGAAAGGGGTACCACTGTCGTTTTTTTTTTCCGGTCGAATTTTTGAGTTTCGATATCTCAGCTCTGGAAGGATCTAGAGCCTCCATTTTTGCACTCAGGTTTAAGTCTCATGGCCCTCTATCAGAATCCAGAGTTTTGAGGAGATTGTAGAAACTTAATTTTTCGCACAAAAATAAAAAAAACGAAAGGGGTACCACTGTCGTTTTTTTTTTTTTCGGGTCGAATTTTTGAGTTTCGATATCTCAGCTCTGGAAGGGTCTAGAGCCTCCATTTTTGCTCTCAGGTTTAAGTCTCATGGTCCTCTATCAGAATCCAGAGTTTTGAGAAGATTGGAGAAACTTAATTTTTCGCCCGAAAAAAAAACACGAAAGGGGTACCACTGTCGTTTTTTTTTTTCGGGTCGAATTTTTGAGTTTCGATATCTCAGCTTTGGAAGGGTCTAGAGCATCCATTTTTGCACGCAGGTCTAAGTCTCTATGGCCCTCTATCAGAATCCAGAGTTTTGAGAAGATTGGAGAAACTTAATTTTTCGCCTGAAAAAAAAAACGAAAGGGGTACCACTGTCTTTTTTTTTTCGGGTTGAATTTTTGAGTTTCGATATCTCAGCTCTGGAAGGGTCTAAAGCCTCCATTTTTGCACTCAGGTTTAAGTCTCATGGCCCTCTATCAGAATCCAGAGTGTTGAGGAGATTGGAGAATCTTAATTTTTCGCTCGAAAAAAAAAACGAAAGGGGTACCACTGTCGTTTTTTTTTTCCGGTCGAATTTTTGAGTTTCGATATCTCAGCTCTGGAAGGATCTAGAGCCTCCATTTTTGCACTCAGGTTTAAGTCTCATGGCCCTCTATCAGAATCCAGAGTTTTGAGAAGATTGGAGAAACTAAATTTTTCGCCCGAAAAAAAAAACGAAAGGGGTACCACTGTCGTTTTTTTTTTTCGGGTCGAATTTTTGAGTTTCGATATCTCAGCTCTGGAAGGGTCTAGAGCCTCCATTTTTGCACTCAAGTCTAAGTCTCATGGCCCTCTATCAGAATCCAGAGTTTTGAGAAGATTGGAGAAACTTTAATTTTTCGCCTAAAAAAAAACGAAAGGGGTACCACTGTCTTTTTTTTTTCTGGTCGAATTTTTGAGTTTCGATATCTCAGCTCTGGAAGGGTCTAGAGCCTCCATTTTTGCACTCAGGTCTAAGTCTCATGGCCCTCTTTCAGAATCCAGAGTTTTGTGAAGATTGGAGAAACTTAATTTTTCGCCCGAAAAAAAACAAAAACGAAAGGGGTACCACTGTCGTTTTTTTTTCGGGTAGAATTTTTGAGTTTCGATATCTCAGCTCTGGAAGGGTCTAGAGCATCCATTTTTGCACTCAGGTTTAAGTCTCATGACCCTCTATCAGAATCCAGAGTTTTGAGGAGATTGGAGAAACTTAATTTTTCGCCGTAAAAAAAAACGAAAGGGGTACCACTGTCGTTTTTTTTTCGGGTCGAATTTTTTAGTTTCGATATCTCAGCTCTGGAAGGGTCTAGAGCCTCCATTTTTGCACTCAGGTCTAAGTCTCATGGCCCTCTATCAGAATCCAGAGTTTTGGGAAGATTGGAGAAACTTAATTTTTCGCCCGAAAAAAAACAAAAACGAAAGGGGTACCACTGTCGGTTTTTTTTTTTTTGGGTAGAATTTTTGAAATTCGATATCTCAGCTCTGGAAGGGTCTAGAGCATCCATTTTTGCACTCAGGTTTAGGTCTCATGGCCCTCTATAAGAATCCAGAGTTTTGGGAAGATTGGAGAAACTTAATTTTTCGCCCAAAAAAAAAAATGTAAGGGGTACCACTGTCGTTTTTTTTTCGGGCCGAATTTTTGAGTTTCGATATCTCAGCTCTGGAAGGGGCTAAAGCCTCCATTTTTGCACTCAGGTCTAAGTCTCATGGCCCTCTATCAGAATCCAGAGTTTTGGGAAGATTGGAGAAACTTAATTTTTCGCCCGAAAAAAAAAAAACGAAAGGGGTACCACTGTCGGTTTTTTTTTTTTTGGGTAGAATTTTTGAGTTTCGATATCTCAGCTCTGGAAGGGTCTAGAGCATCCATTTTTGCACTCAGGTTTAAGTCTCATGACCCTCTATCAGAATCCAGAGTCTTGAGGAGATTGGAGAAACTTAATTTTTCGCCGGAAAAAAAAAATGAAAGGGGTACCACTGTCGTTTTTTTTTCGGGCCGAATTTTTGAGTTTCGATATCTCAGCTCTGGAAGGGTCTAGAGCCTCCATTTTTGCACTCAGGTCTAAGTCTCATGGCCCTCTATCAGAATCCAGAGTTTTGGGAAGATTTGAGAAACTTAATTTTTCGCCCGAAAAAAAACAAAAACGAAAGGGGTACCACTGTCGGTTTTTTTTTTTGGGTAGAATTTTTGAAATTCGATATCTCAGCTCTGGAAGGGTCTAGAGCATCCATTTTTGCACTCAGGTTTAGGTCTCATGGCCCTCTATAGGAATCCAGAGTTTTGGGAAGATTGGAGAAACTTAATTCTTCGCCCGAAAAAAAAAAAACGAAAGGGGTACCACTGTCGGTTTTTTTTTTTGGGTAGAATTTTTGAGTTTCGATATCTCAGCTCTGGAAGGGTCTAGAGCATCCATTTTTGCACTCAGGTTTAAGTCTCATGACCCTCTATCAGAATCCAGAGTCTTGAGGAGATTGGAGAAACTTAATTTTTCGCCGGAAAAAAAAAATGAAAGGGGTACCACTGTCGTTTTTTTTTCGGGCCGAATTTTTGAGTTTCGATATCTCAGCTCTGGAAGGGTCTAGAGCCTCCATTTTTGCACTCAGGTCTAAGTCTCATGGCCCTCTATCAGAATCCAGAGTTTTGGGAAGATTGGAGAAACTTAATTTTTCGCCCAAAAAAAAAAAACGTAAGGGGTACCACTGTCGTTTTTTTTTCGGGTCGAATTTTTTAGTTTCGATATCTCAGCTCTGGAAGGGGCTAAAGCCTCCATTTTTGCACTCAGGTCTAAGTCTCATGGCCCTCTATCAGAATCCAGAGTTTTGGGAAGATTGGAGAAACTTAATTTTTCGCCCCAAAAAAAAAAAACGTAAGGGGTACCTCTGTCGTTTTTTTTTCGGGCCGAATTTTTGAGTTTCGATATCTCAGCTGTGGAAGGGGCTAGAGCCTCCATTTTTGCACTCAGGTCTAAGTCTCATGGCCCTCTATCAGAATCCAGAGTTTTGGCAAGATTGGAGAAACCTAATTTTTCGCCCAAAAAAAAAACATAAGGGGTACCACTGTCGTTTATTTTTCGGGCCGAATTTTTGAGTTTCGATATCTCAGCTCTGGAAGGGGCTAAAGCCTCCATTTTTGCACTCAGGTCTAAGTCTCATGGCCCTCTATCAGAATCCAGAGTTTTGGGAACATTGGAGAAACTTAATTTTTCGCCCAAAAAAAAAAAAAACGTAAGGGGTACCACTGTCGTTTTTTTTTCGGGCCGAATTTTTGAGTTTCGATATCTCAGCTCTGGAAGGGGCTAAAGCCTCCATTTTTGCACTCAGGTCTAAGTCTCATGGCCCTCTATCAGAATCCAGAGTTTTGGGAACATTGGAGAAACTTAATTTTTCACCCCCCCAAAAAAAACCCGTAAGTGGTACCACTGTCGTTTTTTTTTTCGGGCCGAATTTTTGAGTTTCGATATCTCAGCTCTGGAAGGGGCTAAAGCCTCCATTTTTGCACTCAGGTCTAAGTCTCATGGCCCTCTATTAGAATCCAGAGTTTTGAGAATATTGGAGAAACTTAATTTTTCGCCCGAAAAAAAAAAAACGAAAGGGGTACCACTGTCGTTTTTTTTTCGGGTCGAATTTTTGAGTTTCGATATCTCAGCTTTGGAAGGGTCTAGAGCCTCCATTTTTGCACTCATGTCTAAGTCTCATGGCCCTCTATCAGAATCCAGAGTTTTGAGAAGATTGGAGAAACTTAATTTTTCGCTTGAAAAAAACCCGAAAGGGGTACCACTGTCGTTTTTTTTTTTCGGGTCGAATTTTTGAGTTTCGATATCTCAGCTCTGGAAGGGTCTAGAGCCTCCATGTTTGCACTCAGGTCTAAGTCTCATGGCCCTCTATCAGAATCCAGAGTTTTGGGAAGATTGGAGAAACTTAATTTTTTGCCCCAAAAAAAAAAAACGTAAGGGGTACCACTGTCGTTTTTTTTTTCGGGCCGAATTTTTGAGTTTCGATATCTCAGCTCTGGAAGGGGCTAAAGCCTCCATTTTTGCACTCAGGTCTAAGTCTCATGGCCCTCTATCAGAATCCAGAGTTTTGGGAAGATTGGAGAAACTTAATTTTTCGCCCAAAAAAAAAAAAAAACGTAAGGGGTACCACTGTCGTTTTTTTTTTCGGGTTGAATTTTTGAGTTTCGATATCTCAGCTCTGGAAGGGTCTAAAGCCTCCATTTTTGCACTCAGGTTTAAGTCTCATGGCCCTCTATCAGAATCCAGAGTTTTGAGGAGATTGGAGAATCTTAATTTTTCGCTCGAAAAAAAAAAAACGAAAGGGGTACCACTGTCGTTTTTTTTTTTCGGGTCGAATTTTTGAGTTTCGATATCTCAGCTCTGGAAGGGTCTAGAGCCTCCATTTTTGCACTCAGGTTTAAGTCTCATGGCCCTCTATCAGAATCCAGAGTTTTGAGAAGATTGGAGAAACTTAATTTTTCGCCCGAAAAAAAAAAAAAAACGAAAGGGGTACCACTGTCGTTTTTTTTTTTTATCGGGTTGAATTTTTGAGTTTCGATATCTCAGCTCTGGAAGGGTCTAGAGCCTCCATTTTTGCACTCAGGTCTAAGTCTCATGGCCCTCTATCAGAATCCAGAGTTTTGAGAAGATTGGAGAAACCTTAATTTTTCGCCTGAAAAACAAAACGAAAGGGGTACCACTGTCGTTTTTTTTTTCGGGTCGAATTTTTGAGTTTCGATATCTCAGCTCTGGAAGGGTCTAGAGCCTCCATTTTTGAAATCAGGTTTAAGTCTCATGGCCCTCTATCAGAATCCAGAGTTTTTAGAAGATTGGAGAAACTTAATTTTTCGCCCGAAAAAAAAAATCGAAAGGGCTACCACTGTCGTTTTTTTTTTCGGGCCGAATTTTTGAGTTTCGATATCTCAGCTCTGGAAGGGGCTAAAGCCTCCATTTTTGCACTCAGGTCTAAGTCTCATGGCCCTCTATCAGAATCCAGAGTTTTGGGAAGATTGGAGAAACTTAATTTTTCACCCAAAAAAAAAAAAACGTAAGGGGTACCACTGTCGTTTTTTTTTTCGGGCCGAATTTTTGAGTTTCGATATCTCAGCTGTGGAAGGGGCTAGAGCCTCCATTTTTGCACTCATGTCTAAGTCTCATGGCCCTCTATCAGAATCCAGAGTTTTGGGAAGATTGGAGAAACTTAATTTTTCGCCCAAAAAAAAAAACGTAAGGGGTACCACTGTTGTTTTTTTTTTCGGGCCGAATTTTTGAGTTTCGATATCTCAGCTCTGGAAGGGGCTAAAGCCTCCATTTTTGCACTCAGGTCTAAGTCTCATGGCCCTCTATCAGAATCCAGAGTTTTGGGAAGATTGGAGAAACTTAATTTTTCGCCCAAAAAAAAAAAACGTAAGGGGTACCACTGTCGTTTTTTTTTTCGGGCCGAATTTTTTAGTTTCAATATCTCAGCTCTGGAAGGGGCTAAAGCCTCCTTTTTTGCACTCAGGTCTAAGTCTCATGGCCCTCTATCAGAATCCAGAGTTTTGGGAAGATTGGAGAAACTTAATTTTTCGCCCAAAAAAAAAAAAACGTAAGGGGTACCACTGTCGTTTTTTTTTTCGGGCCGAATTTTTGAGTTTCGATATCTCAGCTCTGGAAGGGGCTAAAGCCTCAATTTTTGCACTCAGGTCTAAGTCTCATGGCCCTCTATCAGAATCCAGAGTTTTGGGAAGATTGGAGAAACTTAATTTTTCGCCCCAAAAAAAAAAAAACGTAAGGGGTACCACTGTCGTTTTTTTTTTCGGGCCGAATTTTTGAGTTTCGATATCTCAGCTCTGGAAGGGGCTAAAGCCTCCATTTTTGCACTCAGGTCTAAGTCTCATGGCCCTCTATCAGAATCCAGAGTTTTGGGAAGATTGGAGAAACTTAATTTTTCGCCCAAAAAAAAAACAAAAACGTAAGGGGTACCACTGTCGTTTTTTTTTTCGGGTTGAATTTTTGAGTTTCGATATCTCAGCTCTGGAAGGGTCTAAAGCCTCCATTTTTGCACTCAGGTTTAAGTCTCATGGCCCTCTATCAGAATCCAGAGTTTTGAGAAGATTGGAGAAACTTAATTTTTCGCCCGAAAAAAAAAAAAACGAAAGGGGTACCACTGTCGTTTTTTTTTTTATCGGGTTGAATTTTTGAGTTTCGATATCTCAGCTCTGGAAGGGTCTAGAGCCTCCATTTTTGCACTCAGGTCTAAGTCTCATGGCCCTCTATCAGAATCCAGAGTTTTGAGAAGATTGGAGAAACCTTAATTTTTCGCCTGAAAAACAAAACGAAAGGGGTACCACTGTCGTTTTTTTTTTCGGGTCGAATTTTTGAGTTTCGATATCTCAGCTCTGGAAGGGTCTAGAGCCTCCATTTTTGCACTCAGGTTTAAGTCTCATGGCCCTCTATCAGAATCCAGAGTTTTGAGAAGATTGGAGAAACTTAATTTTTCGCCCGAAAAAAAAACAAAAACGAAAGGGGTACCACTGTCGTTTTTTTTTTTATCGGGTTGAATTTTTGAGTTTCGATATCTCAGCTCTGGAAGGGTCTAGAGCCTCCATTTTTGCACTCAGGTCTAAGTCTCATGGCCCTCTATCAGAATCCAGAGTTTTGAGAAGATTGGAGAAACCTTAATTTTTCGCCTGAAAAACAAAACGAAAGGGGTACCACTGTCGTTTTTTTTTTCGGGTCGAATTTTTGAGTTTCGATATCTCAGCTCTGGAAGGGTCTAGAGCCTCCATTTTTGAAATCAGGTTTAAGTCTCATGGCCCTCTATCAGAATCCAGAGTTTTTAGAAGATTGGAGAAACTTAATTTTTCGCCCGAAAAAAAAAATCGAAAGGGCTACCACTGTCGTTTTTTTTTTCGGGCCGAATTTTTGAGTTTCGATATCTCAGCTCTGGAAGGGGCTAAAGCCTCCATTTTTGCACTCAGGTCTAAGTCTCATGGCCCTCTATCAGAATCCAGAGTTTTGGGAAGATTGGAGAAACTTAATTTTTCACCCAAAAAAAAAAAAAACGTAAGGGGTACCACTGTCGTTTTTTTTTTCGGGCCGAATTTTTGAGTTTCGATATCTCAGCTGTGGAAGGGGCTAGAGCCTCCATTTTTGCACTCAGGTCTAAGTCTCATGGCCCTCTATCAGAATCCAGAGTTTTGGGAAGATTGGAGAAACTAAATTTTTCGCCCGAAAAAAACAAAAAAACAAAAGGGGTACCACTGTCATTTTTTTTTTCGGGTCGAATTTTTGAGTTTCGATATCTCAGCTCTGGAAGGGTCTAGAGTCTCCATTTTTGCACTTAGGTTTAAGTCTCATGGCCCTCTATCAGAATCCAGAGTTTTGAGAAGATTGGAGAAACTTAATTTTTCGCCTGAAAAAAAAAAACGAAAGGGGTACCACTGTCTTTTTTTTTTTCGGGTTGAATTTTTGAGTTTCGATATCTCAGCTCTGGAAGGGTCTAAAGCCTCCATTTTTGCACTCAGGTTTAAGTCTCATGGCCCTCTATCAGAATCCAGAGTTTTGAGGAGATTGTAGAAACTTAATTTTTCGCACAAAAATAAAAAAAACGAAAGGGGTACCACTGTCGTTTTTTTTTTTTTTTCGGGTCGAATTTTTGAGTTTCGATATCTCAGCTCTGGAAGGGTCTAGAGCCTCCATTTTTGCTCTCAGGTTTAAGTCTCATGGTCCTCTATCAGAATCCAGAGTTTTGAGAAGATTGGAGAAACTTAATTTTTCGCCCGAAAAAAAAACACGAAAGGGGTACCACTGTCGTTTTTTTTTTTCGGGTCGAATTTTTGAGTTTCGATATCTCAGCTTTGGAAGGGTCTAGAGCATCCATTTTTGCACGCAGGTCTAAGTCTCTATGGCCCTCTATCAGAATCCAGAGTTTTGAGAAGATTGGAGAAACTTAATTTTTCGCCTGAAAAAAACCGAAAGGGGTACCACTGTCGTTTTTTTTTTCGGGTCGAATTTTTGAGTTTCGATATCTCAGCTCTGGAAGGGTCTAGAGCCTCCATGTTTGCACTCAGGTCTAAGTCTCATGGCCCTCTATCAGAATCCAGAGTTTTGAAAAGATTGGAGAAACTTAATTTTTCGCCTGAAAAAAAAAACGAAAGGGGTACCACTGTCTTTTTTTTTTCGGGTTGAATTTTTGAGTTTCGATATCTCAGCTCTGGAAGGGTCTAAAGCCTCCATTTTTGCACTCAGGTTTAAGTCTCATGGCCCTCTATCAGAATCCAGAGTGTTGAGGAGATTGGAGAATCTTAATTTTTCGCTCGAAAAAAAAAACGAAAGGGGTACCACTGTCGTTTTTTTTTTCCGGTCGAATTTTTGAGTTTCGATATCTCAGCTCTGGAAGGATCTAGAGCCTCCATTTTTGCACTCAGGTTTAAGTCTCATGGCCCTCTATCAGAATCCAGAGTTTTGAGGAGATTGTAGAAACTTAATTTTTCGCACAAAAATAAAAAAAACGAAAGGGGTACCACTGTCGTTTTTTTTTTTTTCGGGTCGAATTTTTGAGTTTCGATATCTCAGCTCTGGAAGGGTCTAGAGCCTCCATTTTTGCTCTCAGGTTTAAGTCTCATGGTCCTCTATCAGAATCCAGAGTTTTGAGAAGATTGGAGAAACTTAATTTTTCGCCCGAAAAAAAAAACGAAAGGGGTACCACTGTCGTTTTTTTTTTTCGGGTCGAATTTTTGAGTTCCGATATCTCAGCTCTGGAAGGGTCTAGAGCCTCCATTTTTGCACTCAAGTCTAAGTCTCATGGCCCTCTATCAGAATCCAGAGTTTTGAGAAGATTGGAGAAACTTTAATTTTTCGCCTAAAAAAAAACGAAAGGGGTACCACTGTCTTTTTTTTTTCTGGTCGAATTTTTGAGTTTCGATATCTCAGCTCTGGAAGGGTCTAGAGCCTCCATTTTTGCACTCAGGTCTAAGTCTCATGGCCCTCTATCAGAATCCAGAGTTTTGTGAAGATTGGAGAAACTTAATTTTTCGCCCGAAAAAAAACAAAAACGAAAGGGGTACCACTGTCGGTTTTTTTTTTCGGGTAGAATTTTTGAGTTTCGATATCTCAGCTCTGGAAGGGTCTAGAGCATCCATTTTTGCACTCAGGTTTAAGTCTCATGACCCTCTATCAGAATCCAGAGTTTTGAGGAGATTGGAGAAACTTAATTTTTCGCCGGAAAAAAAAAACGAAAGGGGTACCACTGTCGTTTTTTTTTTTTTTTGGTAGAATTTTTGAAATTCGATATCTCAGCTCTGGAAGGGTCTAGAGCATCCATTTTTGCACTCAGGTTTAGGTCTCATGGCCCTCTATAAGAATCCAGAGTTTTGGGAAGATTGGAGAAACTTAATTTTTCGCCCAAAAAAAAAAATGTAAGGGGTACCACTGTCGTTTTTTTTTCGGGCCGAATTTTTGAGTTTCGATATCTCAGCTCTGGAAGGGGCTAAAGCCTCCATTTTTGCACTCAGGTCTAAGTCTCATGGCCCTCTATCAGAATCCAGAGTTTTGGGAAGATTGGAGAAACTTAATTTTTCGCCCGAAAAAAAAAAACGAAAGGGGTACCACTGTCGGTTTTTTTTTTTTTGGGTAGAATTTTTGAGTTTCGATATCTCAGCTCTGGAAGGGTCTAGAGCATCCATTTTTGCACTCAGGTTTAAGTCTCATGACCCTCTATCAGAATCCAGAGTCTTGAGGAGATTGGAGAAACTTAATTTTTCGCCGGAAAAAAAAAATGAAAGGGGTACCACTGTCGTTTTTTTTTCGGGCCGAATTTTTGAGTTTCGATATCTCAGCTCTGGAAGGGTCTAGAGCCTCCATTTTTGCACTCAGGTCTAAGTCTCATGGCCCTCTATCAGAATCCAGAGTTTTGGGAAGATTGGAGAAACTTAATTTTTCGCCCGAAAAAAAACAAAAACGAAAGGGGTACCACTGTCGGTTTTTTTTTTTGGGTAGAATTTTTGAAATTCGATATCTCAGCTCTGGAAGGGTCTAGAGCATCCATTTTTGCACTCAGGTTTAGGTCTCATGGCCCTCTATAGGAATCCAGAGTTTTGGGAAGATTGGAGAAACTTAATTCTTCGCCCGAAAAAAAAAAAAACGAAAGGGGTACCACTGTCGGTTTTTTTTTTTTGGGTAGAATTTTTGAGTTTCGATATCTCAGCTCTGGAAGGGTCTAGAGCATCCATTTTTGCACTCAGGTTTAAGTCTCATGACCCTCTATCAGAATCCAGAGTCTTGAGGAGATTGGAGAAACTTAATTTTTCGCCGGAAAAAAAAAATGAAAGGGGTACCACTGTCGTTTTTTTTTCGGGCCGAATTTTTGAGTTTCGATATCTCAGCTCTGGAAGGGTCTAGAGCCCCCATTTTTGCACTCAGGTCTAAGTCTCATGGCCCTCTATCAGAATCCAGAGTTTTGAGGAGATTGTAGAAACTTAATTTTTCGCACAAAAATAAAAAAAACGAAAGGGGTACCACTGTCGTTTTTTTTTTTTTTCGGGTCGAATTTTTGAGTTTCGATATCTCAGCTCTGGAAGGGTCTAGAGCCTCCATTTTTGCTCTCAGGTTTAAGTCTCATGGTCCTCTATCAGAATCCAGAGTTTTGAGAAGATTGGAGAAACTTAATTTTTCGCCCGAAAAAAAAACACGAAAGGGGTACCACTGTCGTTTTTTTTTTTCGGGTCGAATTTTTGAGTTTCGATATCTCAGCTTTGGAAGGGTCTAGAGCATCCATTTTTGCACGCAGGTCTAAGTCTCTATGGCCCTCTATCAGAATCCAGAGTTTTGAGAAGATTGGAGAAACTTAATTTTTCGCCTGAAAAAAACCGAAAGGGGTACCACTGTCGTTTTTTTTTTCGGGTCGAATTTTTGAGTTTCGATATCTCAGCTCTGGAAGGGTCTAGAGCCTCCATGTTTGCACTCAGGTCTAAGTCTCATGGCCCTCTATCAGAATCCAGAGTTTTGAAAAGATTGGAGAAACTTAATTTTTCGCCTGAAAAAAAAAACGAAAGGGGTACCACTGTCTTTTTTTTTTCGGGTTGAATTTTTGAGTTTCGATATCTCAGCTCTGGAAGGGTCTAAAGCCTCCATTTTTGCACTCAGGTTTAAGTCTCATGGCCCTCTATCAGAATCCAGAGTGTTGAGGAGATTGGAGAATCTTAATTTTTCGCTCGAAAAAAAAAACGAAAGGGGTACCACTGTCGTTTTTTTTTTCCGGTCGAATTTTTGAGTTTCGATATCTCAGCTCTGGAAGGATCTAGAGCCTCCATTTTTGCACTCAGGTTTAAGTCTCATGGCCCTCTATCAGAATCCAGAGTTTTGAGGAGATTGTAGAAACTTAATTTTTCGCACAAAAATAAAAAAAACGAAAGGGGTACCACTGTCGTTTTTTTTTTTTTTTCGGGTCGAATTTTTGAGTTTCGATATCTCAGCTCTGGAAGGGTCTAGAGCCTCCATTTTTGCTCTCAGGTTTAAGTCTCATGGTCCTCTATCAGAATCCAGAGTTTTGAGAAGATTGGAGAAACTTAATTTTTCGCCCGAAAAAAAAAACGAAAGGGGTACCACTGTCGTTTTTTTTTTTCGGGTCGAATTTTTGAGTTCCGATATCTCAGCTCTGGAAGGGTCTAGAGCCTCCATTTTTGCACTCAAGTCTAAGTCTCATGGCCCTCTATCAGAATCCAGAGTTTTGAGAAGATTGGAGAAACTTTAATTTTTCGCCTAAAAAAAAACGAAAGGGGTACCACTGTCTTTTTTTTTTCTGGTCGAATTTTTGAGTTTCGATATCTCAGCTCTGGAAGGGTCTAGAGCCTCCATTTTTGCACTCAGGTCTAAGTCTCATGGCCCTCTATCAGAATCCAGAGTTTTGTGAAGATTGGAGAAACTTAATTTTTCGCCCGAAAAAAAACAAAAACGAAAGGGGTACCACTGTCGGTTTTTTTTTTCGGGTAGAATTTTTGAGTTTCGATATCTCAGCTCTGGAAGGGTCTAGAGCATCCATTTTTGCACTCAGGTTTAAGTCTCATGGCCCTCTATCAGAATCCAGAGTGTTGAGGAGATTGGAGAATCTTAATTTTTCGCTCGAAAAAAAAAACGAAAGGGGTACCACTGTCGTTTTTTTTTTCCGGTCGAATTTTTGAGTTTCGATATCTCAGCTCTGGAAGGATCTAGAGCCTCCATTTTTGCACTCAGGTTTAAGTCTCATGGCCCTCTATCAGAATCCAGAGTTTTGAGGAGATTGTAGAAACTTAATTTTTCGCACAAAAATAAAAAAAACGAAAGGGGTACCACTGTCGTTTTTTTTTTTTTCGGGTCGAATTTTTGAGTTTCGATATCTCAGCTCTGGAAGGGTCTAGAGCCTCCATTTTTGCTCTCAGGTTTAAGTCTCATGGTCCTCTATCAGAATCCAGAGTTTTGAGAAGATTGGAGAAACTTAATTTTTCGCCCGAAAAAAAAAACGAAAGGGGTACCACTGTCGTTTTTTTTTTTCGGGTCGAATTTTTGAGTTCCGATATCTTAGCTCTGGAAGGGTCTAGAGCCTCCATTTTTGCACTCAAGTCTAAGTCTCATGGCCCTCTATCAGAATCCAGAGTTTTGAGAAGATTGGAGAAACTTTAATTTTTCGCCTAAAAAAAAACGAAAGGGGTACCACTGTCTTTTTTTTTTCTGGTCGAATTTTTGAGTTTCGATATCTCAGCTCTGGAAGGGTCTAGAGCCTCCATTTTTGCACTCAGGTCTAAGTCTCATGGCCCTCTATCAGAATCCAGAGTTTTGTGAAGATTGGAGAAACTTAATTTTTCGCCCGAAAAAAAACAAAAACGAAAGGGGTACCACTGTCGGTTTTTTTTTTCGGGTAAAATTTTTGAGTTTCGATATCTCAGCTCTGGAAGGGTCTAGAGCATCCATTTTTGCACTCAGGTTTAAGTCTCATGACCATCTATCAGAATCCAGAGTTTTGAGGAGATTGGAGAAACTTAATTTTTCGCCGGAAAAAAAAAACGAAAGGGGTACCACTGTCGTTTTTTTTTTTTTTGGTAGAATTTTTGAAATTCGATATCTCAGCTCTGGAAGGGTCTAGAGCATCCATTTTTGCACTCAGGTTTAGGTCTCATGGCCCTCTATAAGAATCCAGAGTTTTGGGAAGATTGGAGAAACTTAATTTTTCGCCCAAAAAAAAAAATGTAAGGGGTACCACTGTCGTTTTTTTTTCGGGCCGAATTTTTGAGTTTCGATATCTCAGCTCTGGAAGGGGCTAAAGCCTCCATTTTTGCACTCAGGTCTAAGTCTCATGGCCCTCTATCAGAATCCAGAGTTTTGGGAAGATTGGAGAAACTTAATTTTTCGCCCGAAAAAAAAAAAACGAAAGGGGTACCACTGTCGGTTTTTTTTTTTTTTGGGTAGAATTTTTGAGTTTCGATATCTCAGCTCTGGAAGGGTCTAGAGCATCCATTTTTGCACTCAGGTTTAAGTCTCATGACCCTCTATCAGAATCCAGAGTCTTGAGGAGATTGGAGAAACTTAATTTTTCGCCGGAAAAAAAAAATGAAAGGGGTACCACTGTCGTTTTTTTTTCGGGCCGAATTTTTGAGTTTCGATATCTCAGCTCTGGAAGGGTCTAGAGCCTCCATTTTTGCACTCAGGTCTAAGTCTCATGGCCCTCTATCAGAATCCAGAGTTTTGGGAAGATTGGAGAAACTTAATTTTTCGCCCGAAAAAAAACAAAAACGAAAGGGGTACCACTGTCGGTTTTTTTTTTTTGGGTAGAATTTTTGAAATTCGATATCTCAGCTCTGGAAGGGTCTAGAGCATCCATTTTTGCACTCAGGTTTAGGTCTCATGGCCCTCTATAGGAATCCAGAGTTTTGGGAAGATTGGAGAAACTTAATTTTTCGCCGGAAAAAAAAAATGAAAGGGGTACCACTGTCGTTTTTTTTTCGGGCCGAATTTTTGAGTTTCGATATCTCAGCTCTGGAAGGGTCTAGAGCCCCCATTTTTGCACTCAGGTCTAAGTCTCATGGCCCTCTATCAGAATCCAGAGTTTTGGGAAGATTGGAGAAACTTAATTTTTCGCCCAAAAAAAAAAAACGTAAGGGGTACCACTGTCGTTTTTTTTTCGGGTCGAATTTTTTAGTTTCGATATCTCAGCTCTGGAAGGGGCTAAAGCCTCCATTTTTGCACTCAGGTCTAAGTCTCATGGCCCTCTATCAGAATCCAGAGTTTTGGGAAGATTGGAGAAACTTAATTTTTCGCCCCAAAAAAAAAAAACGTAAGGGGTACCTCTGTCGTTTTTTTTTCGGGCCGAATTTTTGAGTTTCGATATCTCAGCTGTGGAAGGGGCTAGAGCCTCCATTTTTGCACTCAGGTCTAAGTCTCATGGCCCTCTATCAGAATCCAGAGTTTTGGCAAGATTGGAGAAACCTAATTTTTCGCCCAAAAAAAAAACATAAAGGGTACCACTGTCGTTTATTTTTCGGGCCGAATTTTTGAGTTTCGATATCTCAGCTCTGGAAGGGGCTAAAGCCTCCATTTTTGCACTCAGGTCTAAGTCTCATGGCCCTCTATCAGAATCCAGAGTTTTGGGAACATTGGAGAAACTTAATTTTTCGCCCAAAAAAAAAAAAACGTAAGGGGTACCACTGTCGTTTTTTTTTCGGGCCGAATTTTTGAGTTTCGATATCTCAGCTCTGGAAGGGGCTAAAGCCTCCATTTTTGCACTCAGGTCTAAGTCTCATGGCCCTCTATCAGAATCCAGAGTTTTGGGAACATTGGAGAAACTTAATTTTTCACCCCCCCCAAAAAAAACCGTAAGTGGTACCACTGTCGTTTTTTTTTTCGGGCCGAATTTTTGAGTTTCGATATCTCAGCTCTGGAAGGGGCTAAAGCCTCCATTTTTGCACTCAGGTCTAAGTCTCATGGCCCTCTATCAGAATCCAGAGTTTTGAGAATATTGGAGAAACTTAATTTTTCGCCCGAAAAAAAAAAAACGAAAGGGGTACCACTGTCGTTTTTTTTTCGGGTCGAATTTTTGAGTTTCGATATCTCAGCTTTGGAAGGGTCTAGAGCCTCCATTTTTGCACTCATGTCTAAGTCTCATGGCCCTCTATCAGAATCCAGAGTTTTGAGAAGATTGGAGAAACTTAATTTTTCGCTTGAAAAAAACCCGAAAGGGGTACCACTGTCGTTTTTTTTTTTCGGGTCGAATTTTTGAGTTTCGATATCTCAGCTCTGGAAGGGTCTAGAGCCTCCATGTTTGCACTCAGGTCTAAGTCTCATGGCCCTCTATCAGAATCCAGAGTTTTGGGAAGATTGGAGAAACTTAATTTTTCGCCCAAAAAAAAAAAACGTAAGGGGTACCACTGTCGTTTTTTTTTCGGGTCGAATTTTTGAGTTTCGATATCTCAGCTCTGGAAGGGTCTAGAGCATCCATTTTTGCACTCAGGTTTAAGTCTCATGACCCTCTATCAGAATCCAGAGTTTTGAGGAGATTGGAGAAACTTAATTTTTCGCCGGAAAAAAAAAACGAAAGGGGTACCACTGTCGTTTTTTTTTCGGGTCGAATTTTTGAGTTTCGATATCTCAGCTCTGGAAGGGTCTAGAGCCTCCATTTTTGCACTCAGGTCTAAGTCTCATGGCCCTCTATCAGAATCCAGAGTTTTGAGAATATTGGAGAAACTTAATTTTTCGCCCGAAAAAAACAAAACAAAAGGGGTACCACTGTCGTTTTTTTTTTCGGGTCGAATTTTTGAGTTTCGATATCTCAGCTTTGGAAGGGTCTAGAGCCTCCATTTTTGCACTCATGTCTAAGTCTCATGGCCCTCTATTAGAATCCAGAGTTTTGAGAAGATTGGAGAAACTTAATTTTTCGCTTGAAAAAAAACCGAAAGGGGTACCACTGTCGTTTTTTTTTTCGGGCCGAATTTTTGAGTTTCGATATCTCAGCTCTGGAAGGGGCTAAAGCCTCCATTTTTGCACTCAGGTCTAAGTCTCATGGCCCTCTATCAGAATCCAGAGTTTTGGGAAGATTGGAGAAACTTAATTTTTCGCCCAAAAAAAAAAAAACGTAAGGGGTACCACTGTCGTTTTTTTTTTCGGGCCGAATTTTTGAGTTTCGATATCTCAGCTCTGGAAGGGGCTAAACCCTCCATTTTTGCACTCAGGTCTAAGTCTCATGGCCCTCTATCAGAATCCAGAGTTTTGGGAAGATTGGAGAAACTTAATTTTTCGCCCAAAAAAAAAAAAAACGTAAGGGGTACCAATGTCGTTTTTTTTTTCGGGCCGAATTTTCGAGTTTCGATATCTCAGCTGTGGAAGGGGCTAGAGCCTCCATTTTTGCACTCAGGTCTAAGTCTCATGGCCCTCTATCAGAATCCAGAGTTTTGGGAAGATTGGAGAAACGTAATTTTTCGCCCGAAAAAAAAAAACGAAAGGGGTACCACTGTCGGTTTTTTTTTTTCGGGTAGAATTTTTGAGTTTCGATATCTCAGCTCTGGAAGGGTCTAGAGCCTCCATTTTTGCACTCAGGTTTAAGTCTCATGGCCCTCTATCAGAATCCAGAGTTTTGAGGAGATTGGAGAAACTTAATTTTTCGCCCGAAAAAAACAAAAAACAAAAGGGGTACCACTGTCGTTTTTTTTTCGGGTCGAATTTTTGAGTTTCGATATCTCAGCTTTGGAAGGGTCTAGAGCCTCAATTTTTGCACTCAGGTCTAAGTCTCATGACCCTCTATCAGAATCCAGAGTTTTGAGGAGATTGGAGAAACTTAATTTTTCGCCAAGTTTTTTTTTCGGGCCGAATTTTTGAGTTTCGATATCTCAGCCGTGGAAGGGGCTAGAGCCTCCATTTTTGCACTCAGGTCTAAGTCTCATGGCCCTCTATCAGAATCCAGAGTTTTGGGAAGATTGGAGAAACTTAATTTTTCACCCCAAAAAAAAAAAACGTAAGGGGTACCACTGTCGTTTTTTTTTTTCGGGCCGAATTTTTGAGTTTCGATATCTCAGCTCTGGAAGGGGCTAAAGCCTCCATTTTTGCACTCAGGTCTAAGTCTCATGGCCCTCTATCAGAATCCAGAGTTTTGGGAAGATTGGAGAAACTTAATTTTTCACCCAAAAAAAAAAAAAACGTAAGGGGTACCACTGTCGTTTTTTTTTCGGGCCGAATTTTTGAGTTTCGATATCTCAGCTGTGGAAGGGGCTAGAGCCTCCATTTTTGCACTCAGGTTTAAGTCTCATGGCCCTCTATCAGAATCCAGAGTTTTGGGAAGATTTGAGAAACTTAATTTTTCGCCCGAAAAAAAACAAAAACGAAAGGGGTACCACTGTCGGTTTTTTTTTTTGGGTAGAATTTTTGAAATTCGATATCTCAGCTCTGGAAGGGTCTAGAGCATCCATTTTTGCACTCAGGTTTAAGTCTCATGGCCCTCTATCAGAATCCAGAGTTTTGGGAAGATTGGAGAAACGTAATTTTTCGCCCGAAAAAAAAAAACGAAAGGGGTACCACTGTCGGTTTTTTTTTTTCGGGTAGAATTTTTGAGTTTCGATATCTCAGCTCTGGAAGGGTCTAGAGCCTCCATTTTTGCACTCAGGTTTAAGTCTCATGGCCCTCTATCAGAATCCAGAGTTTTGAGGAGATTGGAGAAACTTAATTTTTCGCCCGAAAAAAACAAAAAACAAAAGGGGTACCACTGTCGTTTTTTTTTCGGGTCGAATTTTTGAGTTTCGATATCTCAGCTTTGGAAGGGTCTAGAGCCTCAATTTTTGCACTCAGGTCTAAGTCTCATGACCCTCTATCAGAATCCAGAGTTTTGAGGAGATTGGAGAAACTTAATTTTTCGCCAAGTTTTTTTTTCGGGCCGAATTTTTGAGTTTCGATATCTCAGCCGTGGAAGGGGCTAGAGCCTCCATTTTTGCACTCAGGTCTAAGTCTCATGGCCCTCTATCAGAATCCAGAGTTTTGGGAAGATTGGAGAAACTTAATTTTTCACCCCAAAAAAAAAAAACGTAAGGGGTACCACTGTCGTTTTTTTTTTTCGGGCCGAATTTTTGAGTTTCGATATCTCAGCTCTGGAAGGGGCTAAAGCCTCCATTTTTGCACTCAGGTCTAAGTCTCATGGCCCTCTATCAGAATCCAGAGTTTTGGGAAGATTGGAGAAACTTAATTTTTCACCCAAAAAAAAAAAAAACGTAAGGGGTACCACTGTCGTTTTTTTTTCGGGCCGAATTTTTGAGTTTCGATATCTCAGCTGTGGAAGGGGCTAGAGCCTCCATTTTTGCACTCAGGTTTAAGTCTCATGGCCCTCTATCAGAATCCAGAGTTTTGGGAAGATTTGAGAAACTTAATTTTTCGCCCGAAAAAAAACAAAAACGAAAGGGGTACCACTGTCGGTTTTTTTTTTTGGGTAGAATTTTTGAAATTCGATATCTCAGCTCTGGAAGGGTCTAGAGCATCCATTTTTGCACTCAGGTTTAGGTCTCATGGCCCTCTATAGGAATCCAGAGTTTTGGGAAGATTGGAGAAACTTAATTCTTCGCCCGAAAAAAAAAAAAACGAAAGGGGTACCACTGTCGGTTTTTTTTTTTTGGGTAGAATTTTTGAGTTTCGATATCTCAGCTCTGGAAGGGTCTAGAGCATCCATTTTTGCACTCAGGTTTAAGTCTCATGACCCTCTATCAGAATCCAGAGTCTTGAGGAGATTGGAGAAACTTAATTTTTCGCCGGAAAAAAAAAAATGAAAGGGGTACCACTGTCGTTTTTTTTTCGGGCCGAATTTTTGAGTTTCGATATCTCAGCTCTGGAAGGGTCTAGAGCCTCCATTTTTGCACTCAGGTCTAAGTCTCATGGCCCTCTATCAGAATCCAGAGTTTTGGGAAGATTGGAGAAACTTAATTTTTCGCCCAAAAAAAAAAAAACGTAAGGGGTACCACTGTCGTTTTTTTTTCGGGTCGAATTTTTTAGTTTCGATATCTCAGCTCTGGAAGGGGCTAAAGCCTCCATTTTTGCACTCAGGTCTAAGTCTCATGGCCCTCTATCAGAATCCAGAGTTTTGGGAAGATTGGAGAAACTTAATTTTTCGCCCCAAAAAAAAAAAACGTAAGGGGTACCTCTGTCGTTTTTTTTTCGGGCCGAATTTTTGAGTTTCGATATCTCAGCTGTGGAAGGGGCTAGAGCCTCCATTTTTGCACTCAGGTCTAAGTCTCATGGCCCTCTATCAGAATCCAGAGTTTTGGCAAGATTGGAGAAACCTAATTTTTCGCCCAAAAAAAAAACATAAGGGGTACCACTGTCGTTTATTTTTCGGGCCGAATTTTTGAGTTTCGATATCTCAGCTCTGGAAGGGGCTAAAGCCTCCATTTTTGCACTCAGGTCTAAGTCTCATGGCCCTCTATCAGAATCCAGAGTTTTGGGAACATTGGAGAAACTTAATTTTTCGCCCAAAAAAAAAAAAAACGTAAGGGGTACCACTGTCGTTTTTTTTTCGGGCCGAATTTTTGAGTTTCGATATCTCAGCTCTGGAAGGGGCTAAAGCCTCCATTTTTGCACTCAGGTCTAAGTCTCATGGCCCTCTATCAGAATCCAGAGTTTTGGGAACATTGGAGAAACTTAATTTTTCACCCCCCCAAAAAAAACCCGTAAGTGGTACCACTGTCGTTTTTTTTTTCGGGCCGAATTTTTGAGTTTCGATATCTCAGCTCTGGAAGGGGCTAAAGCCTCCATTTTTGCACTCAGGTCTAAGTCTCATGGCCCTCTATTAGAATCCAGAGTTTTGAGAATATTGGAGAAACTTAATTTTTCGCCCGAAAAAAAAAAAACGAAAGGGGTACCACTGTCGTTTTTTTTTCGGGTCGAATTTTTGAGTTTCGATATCTCAGCTTTGGAAGGGTCTAGAGCCTCCATTTTTGCACTCATGTCTAAGTCTCATGGCCCTCTATCAGAATCCAGAGTTTTGAGAAGATTGGAGAAACTTAATTTTTCGCTTGAAAAAAACCCGAAAGGGGTACCACTGTCGTTTTTTTTTTTCGGGTCGAATTTTTGAGTTTCGATATCTCAGCTCTGGAAGGGTCTAGAGCCTCCATGTTTGCACTCAGGTCTAAGTCTCATGGCCCTCTATCAGAATCCAGAGTTTTGGGAAGATTGGAGAAACTTAATTTTTTGCCCCAAAAAAAAAAAACGTAAGGGGTACCACTGTCGTTTTTTTTTTCGGGCCGAATTTTTGAGTTTCGATATCTCAGCTCTGGAAGGGGCTAAAGCCTCCATTTTTGCACTCAGGTCTAAGTCTCATGGCCCTCTATCAGAATCCAGAGTTTTGGGAAGATTGGAGAAACTTAATTTTTCGCCCAAAAAAAAAAAAAAACGTAAGGGGTACCACTGTCGTTTTTTTTTTCGGGTTGAATTTTTGAGTTTCGATATCTCAGCTCTGGAAGGGTCTAAAGCCTCCATTTTTGCACTCAGGTTTAAGTCTCATGGCCCTCTATCAGAATCCAGAGTTTTGAGGAGATTGGAGAATCTTAATTTTTCGCTCGAAAAAAAAAAAACGAAAGGGGTACCACTGTCGTTTTTTTTTTTCGGGTCGAATTTTTGAGTTTCGATATCTCAGCTCTGGAAGGGTCTAGAGCCTCCATTTTTGCACTCAGGTTTAAGTCTCATGGCCCTCTATCAGAATCCAGAGTTTTGAGAAGATTGGAGAAACTTAATTTTTCGCCCGAAAAAAAAAAAAAAAACGAAAGGGGTACCACTGTCGTTTTTTTTTTTTATCGGGTTGAATTTTTGAGTTTCGATATCTCAGCTCTGGAAGGGTCTAGAGCCTCCATTTTTGCACTCAGGTCTAAGTCTCATGGCCCTCTATCAGAATCCAGAGTTTTGAGAAGATTGGAGAAACCTTAATTTTTCGCCTGAAAAACAAAACGAAAGGGGTACCACTGTCGTTTTTTTTTTCGGGTCGAATTTTTGAGTTTCGATATCTCAGCTCTGGAAGGGTCTAGAGCCTCCATTTTTGAAATCAGGTTTAAGTCTCATGGCCCTCTATCAGAATTCAGAGTTTTTAGAAGATTGGAGAAACTTAATTTTTCGCCCGAAAAAAAAAATCGAAAGGGCTACCACTGTCGTTTTTTTTTTCGGGCCGAATTTTTGAGTTTCGATATCTCAGCTCTGGAAGGGGCTAAAGCCTCCATTTTTGCACTCAGGTCTAAGTCTCATGGCCCTCTATCAGAATCCAGAGTTTTGGGAAGATTGGAGAAACTTAATTTTTCACCCAAAAAAAAAAAAAACGTAAGGGGTACCACTGTCGTTTTTTTTTTCGGGCCGAATTTTTGAGTTTCGATATCTCAGCTGTGGAAGGGGCTAGAGCCTCCATTTTTGCACTCATGTCTAAGTCTCATGGCCCTCTATCAGAATCCAGAGTTTTGGGAAGATTGGAGAAACTTAATTTTTCGCCCAAAAAAAAAAACGTAAGGGGTACCACTGTTGTTTTTTTTTTCGGGCCGAATTTTTGAGTTTCGATATCTCAGCTCTGGAAGGGGCTAAAGCCTCCATTTTTGCACTCAGGTCTAAGTCTCATGGCCCTCTATCAGAATCCAGAGTTTTGGGAAGATTGGAGAAACTTAATTTTTCGCCCAAAAAAAAAAAAACGTAAGGGGTACCACTGTCGTTTTTTTTTTCGGGCCGAATTTTTTAGTTTCAATATCTCAGCTCTGGAAGGGGCTAAAGCCTCCTTTTTTGCACTCAGGTCTAAGTCTCATGGCCCTCTATCAGAATCCAGAGTTTTGGGAAGATTGGAGAAACTTAATTTTTCGCCCAAAAAAAAAAAAAAACGTAAGGGGTACCACTGTCGTTTTTTTTTTCGGGCCGAATTTTTGAGTTTCGATATCTCAGCTCTGGAAGGGGCTAAAGCCTCAATTTTTGCACTCAGGTCTAAGTCTCATGGCCCTCTATCAGAATCCAGAGTTTTGGGAAGATTGGAGAAACTTAATTTTTCGCCCCAAAAAAAAAAAAACGTAAGGGGTACCACTGTCGTTTTTTTTTTCGGGCCGAATTTTTGAGTTTCGATATCTCAGCTCTGGAAGGGGCTAAAGCCTCCATTTTTGCACTCAGGTCTAAGTCTCATGGCCCTCTATCAGAATCCAGAGTTTTGGGAAGATTGGAGAAACTTAATTTTTCGCCCAAAAAAAAAACAAAAACGTAAGGGGTACCACTGTCGTTTTTTTTTTCGGGTTGAATTTTTGAGTTTCGATATCTCAGCTCTGGAAGGGTCTAAAGCCTCCATTTTTGCACTCAGGTTTAAGTCTCATGGCCCTCTATCAGAATCCAGAGTTTTGAGAAGATTGGAGAAACTTAATTTTTCGCCCGAAAAAAAAAAAACGAAAGGGGTACCACTGTCGTTTTTTTTTTTATCGGGTTGAATTTTTGAGTTTCGATATCTCAGCTCTGGAAGGGTCTAGAGCCTCCATTTTTGCACTCAGGTCTAAGTCTCATGGCCCTCTATCAGAATCCAGAGTTTTGAGAAGATTGGAGAAACCTTAATTTTTCGCCTGAAAAACAAAACGAAAGGGGTACCACTGTCGTTTTTTTTTTCGGGTCGAATTTTTGAGTTTCGATATCTCAGCTCTGGAAGGGTCTAGAGCCTCCATTTTTGAAATCAGGTTTAAGTCTCATGGCCCTCTATCAGAATCCAGAGTTTTTAGAAGATTGGAGAAACTTAATTTTTCGCCCGAAAAAAAAAATCGAAAGGGCTACCACTGTCATTTTTTTTTTCGGGTCGAATTTTTGAGTTTCGATATCTCAACTCTGGAAGGGTCTAGAGCCTCCATTTTTGCACTCAGGTCTAAGTCTCATGGCCCTCTATCAGAATCCAGAGTTTTGGGAAGATTGGAGAAACTTAATTTTTCGCCCAAAAAAAAAAAAAACGTAAGGGGTACCACTGTCGTTTTTTTTTTCGGGTTGAATTTTTGAGTTTCGATATCTCAGCTCTGGAAGGGTCTAAAGCCTCCATTTTTGCACTCAGGTTTAAGTCTCATGGCCCTCTATCAGAATCCAGAGTTTTGAGGAGATTGGAGAATCTTAATTTTTCGCTCGAAAAAAAAAAACGAAAGGGGTACCACTGTCGTTTTTTTTTTTCGGGTCGAATTTTTGAGTTTCGATATCTCAGCTCTGGAAGGGTCTAGAGCCTCCATTTTTGCACTCAGGTTTAAGTCTCATGGCCCTCTATCAGAATCCAGAGTTTTGAGAAGATTGGAGAAACTTAATTTTTCGCCCGAAAAAAAAACAAAAACGAAAGGGGTACCACTGTCGTTTTTTTTTTTATCGGGTTGAATTTTTGAGTTTCGATATCTCAGCTCTGGAAGGGTCTAGAGCCTCCATTTTTGCACTCAGGTCTAAGTCTCATGGCCCTCTATCAGAATCCAGAGTTTTGAGAAGATTGGAGAAACCTTAATTTTTCGCCTGAAAAACAAAACGAAAGGGGTACCACTGTCGTTTTTTTTTTCGGGTCGAATTTTTGAGTTTCGATATCTCAGCTCTGGAAGGGTCTAGAGCCTCCATTTTTGAAATCAGGTTTAAGTCTCATGGCCCTCTATCAGAATCCAGAGTTTTTAGAAGATTGGAGAAACTTAATTTTTCGCCCGAAAAAAAAAATCGAAAGGGCTACCACTGTCGTTTTTTTTTTCGGGCCGAATTTTTGAGTTTCGATATCTCAGCTCTGGAAGGGGCTAAAGCCTCCATTTTTGCACTCAGGTCTAAGTCTCATGGCCCTCTATCAGAATCCAGAGTTTTGGGAAGATTGGAGAAACTTAATTTTTCACCCAAAAAAAAAAAAACGTAAGGGGTACCACTGTCGTTTTTTTTTTCGGGCCGAATTTTTGAGTTTCGATATCTCAGCTGTGGAAGGGGCTAGAGCCTCCATTTTTGCACTCAGGTCTAAGTCTCATGGCCCTCTATCAGAATCCAGAGTTTTGGGAAGATTGGAGAAACTAAATTTTTCGCCCGAAAAAAACAAAAAAACAAAAGGGGTACCACTGTCATTTTTTTTTTCGGGTCGAATTTTTGAGTTTCGATATCTCAGCTCTGGAAGGGTCTAGAGTCTCCATTTTTGCACTTAGGTTTAAGTCTCATGGCCCTCTATCAGAATCCAGAGTTTTGAGAAGATTGGAGAAACTTAATTTTTCGCCTGAAAAAAAAAAACGAAAGGGGTACCACTGTCTTTTTTTTTTTCGGGTTGAATTTTTGAGTTTCGATATCTCAGCTCTGGAAGGGTCTAAAGCCTCCATTTTTGCACTCAGGTTTAAGTCTCATGGCCCTCTATCAGAATCCAGAGTTTTGAGGAGATTGTAGAAACTTAATTTTTCGCACAAAAATAAAAAAAACGAAAGGGGTACCACTGTCGTTTTTTTTTTTTTTTCGGGTCGAATTTTTGAGTTTCGATATCTCAGCTCTGGAAGGGTCTAGAGCCTCCATTTTTGCTCTCAGGTTTAAGTCTCATGGTCCTCTATCAGAATCCAGAGTTTTGAGAAGATTGGAGAAACTTAATTTTTCGCCCGAAAAAAAAACACGAAAGGGGTACCACTGTCGTTTTTTTTTTTCGGGTCGAATTTTTGAGTTTCGATATCTCAGCTTTGGAAGGGTCTAGAGCATCCATTTTTGCACGCAGGTCTAAGTCTCTATGGCCCTCTATCAGACTCCAGAGTTTTGAGAAGATTGGAGAAACTTAATTTTTCGCCTGAAAAAAACCGAAAGGGGTACCACTGTCGTTTTTTTTTTCGGGTCGAATTTTTGAGTTTCGATATCTCAGCTCTGGAAGGGTCTAGAGCCTCCATGTTTGCACTCAGGTCTAAGTCTCATGGCCCTCTATCAGAATCCAGAGTTTTGAAAAGATTGGAGAAACTTAATTTTTCGCCTGAAAAAAAAAAACGAAAGGGGTACCACTGTCTTTTTTTTTTCGGGTTGAATTTTTGAGTTTCGATATCTCAGCTCTGGAAGGGTCTAAAGCCTCCATTTTTGCACTCAGGTTTAAGTCTCATGGCCCTCTATCAGAATCCAGAGTGTTGAGGAGATTGGAGAATCTTAATTTTTCGCTCGAAAAAAAAAACGAAAGGGGTACCACTGTCGTTTTTTTTTTCCGGTCGAATTTTTGAGTTTCGATATCTCAGCTCTGGAAGGATCTAGAGCCTCCATTTTTGCACTCAGGTTTAAGTCTCATGGCCCTCTATCAGAATCCAGAGTTTTGAGGAGATTGTAGAAACTTAATTTTTCGCACAAAAATAAAAAAAACGAAAGGGGTACCACTGTCGTTTTTTTTTTTTTTCGGGTCGAATTTTTGAGTTTCGATATCTCAGCTCTGGAAGGGTCTAGAGCCTCCATTTTTGCTCTCAGGTTTAAGTCTCATGGTCCTCTATCAGAATCCAGAGTTTTGAGAAGATTGGAGAAACTTAATTTTTCGCCCGAAAAAAAAAACGAAAGGGGTACCACTGTCGTTTTTTTTTTTCGGGTCGAATTTTTGAGTTCCGATATCTCAGCTCTGGAAGGGTCTAGAGCCTCCATTTTTGCACTCAAGTCTAAGTCTCATGGCCCTCTATCAGAATCCAGAGTTTTGAGAAGATTGGAGAAACTTTAATTTTTCGCCTAAAAAAAAACGAAAGGGGTACCACTGTCTTTTTTTTTTCTGGTCGAATTTTTGAGTTTCGATATCTCAGCTCTGGAAGGGTCTAGAGCCTCCATTTTTGCACTCAGGTCTAAGTCTCATGGCCCTCTATCAGAATCCAGAGTTTTGTGAAGATTGGAGAAACTTAATTTTTCGCCCGAAAAAAAACAAAAACGAAAGGGGTACCACTGTCGGTTTTTTTTTTCGGGTAGAATTTTTGAGTTTCGATATCTCAGCTCTGGAAGGGTCTAGAGCATCCATTTTTGCACTCAGGTTTAAGTCTCATGACCCTCTATCAGAATCCAGAGTTTTGAGGAGATTGGAGAAACTTAATTTTTCGCCGGAAAAAAAAAACGAAAGGGGTACCACTGTCGTTTTTTTTTTTTTTTGGTAGAATTTTTGAAATTCGATATCTCAGCTCTGGAAGGGTCTAGAGCATCCATTTTTGCACTCAGGTTTAGGTCTCATGGCCCTCTATAAGAATCCAGAGTTTTGGGAAGATTGGAGAAACTTAATTTTTCGCCCAAAAAAAAAAATGTAAGGGGTACCACTGTCGTTTTTTTTTCGGGCCGAATTTTTGAGTTTCGATATCTCAGCTCTGGAAGGGGCTAAAGCCTCCATTTTTGCACTCAGGTCTAAGTCTCATGGCCCTCTATCAGAATCCAGAGTTTTGGGAAGATTGGAGAAACTTAATTTTTCGCCCGAAAAAAAAAAACGAAAGGGGTACCACTGTCGGTTTTTTTTTTTTTGGGTAGAATTTTTGAGTTTCGATATCTCAGCTCTGGAAGGGTCTAGAGCATCCATTTTTGCACTCAGGTTTAAGTCTCATGACCCTCTATCAGAATCCAGAGTCTTGAGGAGATTGGAGAAACTTAATTTTTCGCCGGAAAAAAAAAATGAAAGGGGTACCACTGTCGTTTTTTTTTCGGGCCGAATTTTTGAGTTTCGATATCTCAGCTCTGGAAGGGTCTAGAGCCTCCATTTTTGCACTCAGGTCTAAGTCTCATGGCCCTCTATCAGAATCCAGAGTTTTGGGAAGATTGGAGAAACTTAATTTTTCGCCCGAAAAAAAACAAAAACGAAAGGGGTACCACTGTCGGTTTTTTTTTTTGGGTAGAATTTTTGAAATTCGATATCTCAGCTCTGGAAGGGTCTAGAGCATCCATTTTTGCACTCAGGTTTAGGTCTCATGGCCCTCTATAGGAATCCAGAGTTTTGGGAAGATTGGAGAAACTTAATTCTTCGCCCGAAAAAAAAAAAAACGAAAGGGGTACCACTGTCGGTTTTTTTTTTTTGGGTAGAATTTTTGAGTTTCGATATCTCAGCTCTGGAAGGGTCTAGAGCATCCATTTTTGCACTCAGGTTTAAGTCTCATGACCCTCTATCAGAATCCAGAGTCTTGAGGAGATTGGAGAAACTTAATTTTTCGCCGGAAAAAAAAAATGAAAGGGGTACCACTGTCGTTTTTTTTTCGGGCCGAATTTTTGAGTTTCGATATCTCAGCTCTGGAAGGGTCTAGAGCCCCCATTTTTGCACTCAGGTCTAAGTCTCATGGCCCTCTATCAGAATCCAGAGTTTTGAGGAGATTGTAGAAACTTAATTTTTCGCACAAAAATAAAAAAAACGAAAGGGGTACCACTGTCGTTTTTTTTTTTTTTCGGGTCGAATTTTTGAGTTTCGATATCTCAGCTCTGGAAGGGTCTAGAGCCTCCATTTTTGCTCTCAGGTTTAAGTCTCATGGTCCTCTATCAGAATCCAGAGTTTTGAGAAGATTGGAGAAACTTAATTTTTCGCCCGAAAAAAAAACACGAAAGGGGTACCACTGTCGTTTTTTTTTTCGGGTCGAATTTTTGAGTTTCGATATCTCAGCTTTGGAAGGGTCTAGAGCATCCATTTTTGCACGCAGGTCTAAGTCTCTATGGCCCTCTATCAGAATCCAGAGTTTTGAGAAGATTGGAGAAACTTAATTTTTCGCCTGAAAAAAACCGAAAGGGGTACCACTGTCGTTTTTTTTTTCGGGTCGAATTTTTGAGTTTCGATATCTCAGCTCTGGAAGGGTCTAGAGCCTCCATGTTTGCACTCAGGTCTAAGTCTCATGGCCCTCTATCAGAATCCAGAGTTTTGAAAAGATTGGAGAAACTTAATTTTTCGCCTGAAAAAAAAAACGAAAGGGGTACCACTGTCTTTTTTTTTTCGGGTTGAATTTTTGAGTTTCGATATCTCAGCTCTGGAAGGGTCTAAAGCCTCCATTTTTGCACTCAGGTTTAAGTCTCATGGCCCTCTATCAGAATCCAGAGTGTTGAGGAGATTGGAGAATCTTAATTTTTCGCTCGAAAAAAAAAACGAAAGGGGTACCACTGTCGTTTTTTTTTTCCGGTCGAATTTTTGAGTTTCGATATCTCAGCTCTGGAAGGATCTAGAGCCTCCATTTTTGCACTCAGGTTTAAGTCTCATGGCCCTCTATCAGAATCCAGAGTTTTGAGGAGATTGTAGAAACTTAATTTTTCGCACAAAAATAAAAAAAACGAAAGGGGTACCACTGTCGTTTTTTTTTTTTTTTCGGGTCGAATTTTTGAGTTTCGATATCTCAGCTCTGGAAGGGTCTAGAGCCTCCATTTTTGCTCTCAGGTTTAAGTCTCATGGTCCTCTATCAGAATCCAGAGTTTTGAGAAGATTGGAGAAACTTAATTTTTCGCCCGAAAAAAAAAACGAAAGGGGTACCACTGTCGTTTTTTTTTTTCGGGTCGAATTTTTGAGTTCCGATATCTCAGCTCTGGAAGGGTCTAGAGCCTCCATTTTTGCACTCAAGTCTAAGTCTCATGGCCCTCTATCAGAATCCAGAGTTTTGAGAAGATTGGAGAAACTTTAATTTTTCGCCTAAAAAAAAACGAAAGGGGTACCACTGTCTTTTTTTTTTCTGGTCGAATTTTTGAGTTTCGATATCTCAGCTCTGGAAGGGTCTAGAGCCTCCATTTTTGCACTCAGGTCTAAGTCTCATGGCCCTCTATCAGAATCCAGAGTTTTGTGAAGATTGGAGAAACTTAATTTTTCGCCCGAAAAAAAACAAAAACGAAAGGGGTACCACTGTCGGTTTTTTTTTTCGGGTAGAATTTTTGAGTTTCGATATCTCAGCTCTGGAAGGGTCTAGAGCATCCATTTTTGCACTCAGGTTTAAGTCTCATGACCCTCTATCAGAATCCAGAGTTTTGAGGAGATTGGAGAAACTTAATTTTTCGCCGGAAAAAAAAAACGAAAGGGGTACCACTGTCGTTTTTTTTTTTTTTGGTAGAATTTTTGAAATTCGATATCTCAGCTCTGGAAGGGTCTAGAGCATCCATTTTTGCACTCAGGTTTAGGTCTCATGGCCCTCTATAAGAATCCAGAGTTTTGGGAAGATTGGAGAAACTTAATTTTTCGCCCAAAAAAAAAAATGTAAGGGGTACCACTGTCGTTTTTTTTTCGGGCCGAATTTTTGAGTTTCGATATCTCAGCTCTGGAAGGGGCTAAAGCCTCCATTTTTGCACTCAGGTCTAAGTCTCATGGCCCTCTATCAGAATCCAGAGTTTTGGGAAGATTGGAGAAACTTAATTTTTCGCCCGAAAAAAAAAAAACGAAAGGGGTACCACTGTCGGTTTTTTTTTTTTTGGGTAGAATTTTTGAGTTTCGATATCTCAGCTCTGGAAGGGTCTAGAGCATCCATTTTTGCACTCAGGTTTAAGTCTCATGACCCTCTATCAGAATCCAGAGTCTTGAGGAGATTGGAGAAACTTAATTTTTCGCCGGAAAAAAAAAATGAAAGGGGTACCACTGTCGTTTTTTTTTCGGGCCGAATTTTTGAGTTTCGATATCTCAGCTCTGGAAGGGTCTAGAGCCTCCATTTTTGCACTCAGGTCTAAGTCTCATGGCCCTCTATCAGAATCCAGAGTTTTGGGAAGATTGGAGAAACTTAATTTTTCGCCCGAAAAAAAACAAAAACGAAAGGGGTACCACTGTCGGTTTTTTTTTTTGGGTAGAATTTTTGAAATTCGATATCTCAGCTCTGGAAGGGTCTAGAGCATCCATTTTTGCACTCAGGTTTAGGTCTCATGGCCCTCTATAGGAATCCAGAGTTTTGGGAAGATTGGAGAAACTTAATTCTTCGCCCGAAAAAAAAAAAACGAAAGGGGTACCACTGTCGGTTTTTTTTTTTTGGGTAGAATTTTTGAGTTTCGATATCTCAGCTCTGGAAGGGTCTAGAGCATCCATTTTTGCACTCAGGTTTAAGTCTCATGACCCTCTATCAGAATCCAGAGTCTTGAGGAGATTGGAGAAACTTAATTTTTCGCCGGAAAAAAAAAATGAAAGGGGTACCACTGTCGTTTTTTTTTCGGGCCGAATTTTTGAGTTTCGATATCTCAGCTCTGGAAGGGTCTAGAGCCCCCATTTTTGCACTCAGGTCTAAGTCTCATGGCCCTCTATCAGAATCCAGAGTTTTGAGGAGATTGTAGAAACTTAATTTTTCGCACAAAAATAAAAAAAACGAAAGGGGTACCACTGTCGTTTTTTTTTTTTTTCGGGTCGAATTTTTGAGTTTCGATATCTCAGCTCTGGAAGGGTCTAGAGCCTCCATTTTTGCTCTCAGGTTTAAGTCTCATGGTCCTCTATCAGAATCCAGAGTTTTGAGAAGATTGGAGAAACTTAATTTTTCGCCCGAAAAAAAAACACGAAAGGGGTACCACTGTCGTTTTTTTTTTTCGGGTCGAATTTTTGAGTTTCGATATCTCAGCTTTGGAAGGGTCTAGAGCATCCATTTTTGCACGCAGGTCTAAGTCTCTATGGCCCTCTATCAGAATCCAGAGTTTTGAGAAGATTGGAGAAACTTAATTTTTCGCCTGAAAAAAACCGAAAGGGGTACCACTGTCGTTTTTTTTTTCGGGTCGAATTTTTGAGTTTCGATATCTCAGCTCTGGAAGGGTCTAGAGCCTCCATGTTTGCACTCAGGTCTAAGTCTCATGGCCCTCTATCAGAATCCAGAGTTTTGAAAAGATTGGAGAAACTTAATTTTTCGCCTGAAAAAAAAAACGAAAGGGGTACCACTGTCTTTTTTTTTTCGGGTTGAATTTTTGAGTTTCGATATCTCAGCTCTGGAAGGGTCTAAAGCCTCCATTTTTGCACTCAGGTTTAAGTCTCATGGCCCTCTATCAGAATCCAGAGTGTTGAGGAGATTGGAGAATCTTAATTTTTCGCTCGAAAAAAAAAACGAAAGGGGTACCACTGTCGTTTTTTTTTTCCGGTCGAATTTTTGAGTTTCGATATCTCAGCTCTGGAAGGATCTAGAGCCTCCATTTTTGCACTCAGGTTTAAGTCTCATGGCCCTCTATCAGAATCCAGAGTTTTGAGGAGATTGTAGAAACTTAATTTTTCGCACAAAAATAAAAAAAACGAAAGGGGTACCACTGTCGTTTTTTTTTTTTTTTCGGGTCGAATTTTTGAGTTTCGATATCTCAGCTCTGGAAGGGTCTAGAGCCTCCATTTTTGCTCTCAGGTTTAAGTCTCATGGTCCTCTATCAGAATCCAGAGTTTTGAGAAGATTGGAGAAACTTAATTTTTCGCCCGAAAAAAAAAACGAAAGGGGTACCACTGTCGTTTTTTTTTTTCGGGTCGAATTTTTGAGTTCCGATATCTCAGCTCTGGAAGGGTCTAGAGCCTCCATTTTTGCACTCAAGTCTAAGTCTCATGGCCCTCTATCAGAATCCAGAGTTTTGAGAAGATTGGAGAAACTTTAATTTTTCGCCTAAAAAAAAACGAAAGGGGTACCACTGTCTTTTTTTTTTCTGGTCGAATTTTTGAGTTTCGATATCTCAGCTCTGGAAGGGTCTAGAGCCTCCATTTTTGCACTCAGGTCTAAGTCTCATGGCCCTCTATCAGAATCCAGAGTTTTGTGAAGATTGGAGAAACTTAATTTTTCGCCCGAAAAAAAACAAAAACGAAAGGGGTACCACTGTCGGTTTTTTTTTTCGGGTAGAATTTTTGAGTTTCGATATCTCAGCTCTGGAAGGGTCTAGAGCATCCATTTTTGCACTCAGGTTTAAGTCTCATGGCCCTCTATCAGAATCCAGAGTGTTGAGGAGATTGGAGAATCTTAATTTTTCGCTCGAAAAAAAAAACGAAAGGGGTACCACTGTCGTTTTTTTTTTCCGGTCGAATTTTTGAGTTTCGATATCTCAGCTCTGGAAGGATCTAGAGCCTCCATTTTTGCACTCAGGTTTAAGTCTCATGGCCCTCTATCAGAATCCAGAGTTTTGAGGAGATTGTAGAAACTTAATTTTTCGCACAAAAATAAAAAAAACGAAAGGGGTACCACTGTCGTTTTTTTTTTTTTCGGGTCGAATTTTTGAGTTTCGATATCTCAGCTCTGGAAGGGTCTAGAGCCTCCATTTTTGCTCTCAGGTTTAAGTCTCATGGTCCTCTATCAGAATCCAGAGTTTTGAGAAGATTGGAGAAACTTAATTTTTCGCCCGAAAAAAAAAACGAAAGGGGTACCACTGTCGTTTTTTTTTTTCGGGTCGAATTTTTGAGTTCCGATATCTTAGCTCTGGAAGGGTCTAGAGCCTCCATTTTTGCACTCAAGTCTAAGTCTCATGGCCCTCTATCAGAATCCAGAGTTTTGAGAAGATTGGAGAAACTTTAATTTTTCGCCTAAAAAAAAACGAAAGGGGTACCACTGTCTTTTTTTTTTCTGGTCGAATTTTTGAGTTTCGATATCTCAGCTCTGGAAGGGTCTAGAGCCTCCATTTTTGCACTCAGGTCTAAGTCTCATGGCCCTCTATCAGAATCCAGAGTTTTGTGAAGATTGGAGAAACTTAATTTTTCGCCCGAAAAAAAACAAAAACGAAAGGGGTACCACTGTCGGTTTTTTTTTTCGGGTAAAATTTTTGAGTTTCGATATCTCAGCTCTGGAAGGGTCTAGAGCATCCATTTTTGCACTCAGGTTTAAGTCTCATGACCATCTATCAGAATCCAGAGTTTTGAGGAGATTGGAGAAACTTAATTTTTCGCCGGAAAAAAAAAACGAAAGGGGTACCACTGTCGTTTTTTTTTTTTTTGGTAGAATTTTTGAAATTCGATATCTCAGCTCTGGAAGGGTCTAGAGCATCCATTTTTGCACTCAGGTTTAGGTCTCATGGCCCTCTATAAGAATCCAGAGTTTTGGGAAGATTGGAGAAACTTAATTTTTCGCCCAAAAAAAAAAATGTAAGGGGTACCACTGTCGTTTTTTTTTCGGGCCGAATTTTTGAGTTTCGATATCTCAGCTCTGGAAGGGGCTAAAGCCTCCATTTTTGCACTCAGGTCTAAGTCTCATGGCCCTCTATCAGAATCCAGAGTTTTGGGAAGATTGGAGAAACTTAATTTTTCGCCCGAAAAAAAAAAAACGAAAGGGGTACCACTGTCGGTTTTTTTTTTTTTTTGGGTAGAATTTTTGAGTTTCGATATCTCAGCTCTGGAAGGGTCTAGAGCATCCATTTTTGCACTCAGGTTTAAGTCTCATGACCCTCTATCAGAATCCAGAGTCTTGAGGAGATTGGAGAAACTTAATTTTTCGCCGGAAAAAAAAAATGAAAGGGGTACCACTGTCGTTTTTTTTTCGGGCCGAATTTTTGAGTTTCGATATCTCAGCTCTGGAAGGGTCTAGAGCCTCCATTTTTGCACTCAGGTCTAAGTCTCATGGCCCTCTATCAGAATCCAGAGTTTTGGGAAGATTGGAGAAACTTAATTTTTCGCCCGAAAAAAAACAAAAACGAAAGGGGTACCACTGTCGGTTTTTTTTTTTTGGGTAGAATTTTTGAAATTCGATATCTCAGCTCTGGAAGGGTCTAGAGCATCCATTTTTGCACTCAGGTTTAGGTCTCATGGCCCTCTATAGGAATCCAGAGTTTTGGGAAGATTGGAGAAACTTAATTTTTCGCCGGAAAAAAAAAATGAAAGGGGTACCACTGTCGTTTTTTTTTCGGGCCGAATTTTTGAGTTTCGATATCTCAGCTCTGGAAGGGTCTAGAGCCCCCATTTTTGCACTCAGGTCTAAGTCTCATGGCCCTCTATCAGAATCCAGAGTTTTGGGAAGATTGGAGAAACTTAATTTTTCGCCCAAAAAAAAAAAACGTAAGGGGTACCACTGTCGTTTTTTTTTCGGGTCGAATTTTTTAGTTTCGATATCTCAGCTCTGGAAGGGGCTAAAGCCTCCATTTTTGCACTCAGGTCTAAGTCTCATGGCCCTCTATCAGAATCCAGAGTTTTGGGAAGATTGGAGAAACTTAATTTTTCGCCCCAAAAAAAAAAAACGTAAGGGGTACCTCTGTCGTTTTTTTTTCGGGCCGAATTTTTGAGTTTCGATATCTCAGCTGTGGAAGGGGCTAGAGCCTCCATTTTTGCACTCAGGTCTAAGTCTCATGGCCCTCTATCAGAATCCAGAGTTTTGGCAAGATTGGAGAAACCTAATTTTTCGCCCAAAAAAAAAACATAAAGGGTACCACTGTCGTTTATTTTTCGGGCCGAATTTTTGAGTTTCGATATCTCAGCTCTGGAAGGGGCTAAAGCCTCCATTTTTGCACTCAGGTCTAAGTCTCATGGCCCTCTATCAGAATCCAGAGTTTTGGGAACATTGGAGAAACTTAATTTTTCGCCCAAAAAAAAAAAAACGTAAGGGGTACCACTGTCGTTTTTTTTTCGGGCCGAATTTTTGAGTTTCGATATCTCAGCTCTGGAAGGGGCTAAAGCCTCCATTTTTGCACTCAGGTCTAAGTCTCATGGCCCTCTATCAGAATCCAGAGTTTTGGGAACATTGGAGAAACTTAATTTTTCACCCCCCCCAAAAAAAACCGTAAGTGGTACCACTGTCGTTTTTTTTTTCGGGCCGAATTTTTGAGTTTCGATATCTCAGCTCTGGAAGGGGCTAAAGCCTCCATTTTTGCACTCAGGTCTAAGTCTCATGGCCCTCTATCAGAATCCAGAGTTTTGAGAATATTGGAGAAACTTAATTTTTCGCCCGAAAAAAAAAAAACGAAAGGGGTACCACTGTCGTTTTTTTTTCGGGTCGAATTTTTGAGTTTCGATATCTCAGCTTTGGAAGGGTCTAGAGCCTCCATTTTTGCACTCATGTCTAAGTCTCATGGCCCTCTATCAGAATCCAGAGTTTTGAGAAGATTGGAGAAACTTAATTTTTCGCTTGAAAAAAACCCGAAAGGGGTACCACTGTCGTTTTTTTTTTTCGGGTCGAATTTTTGAGTTTCGATATCTCAGCTCTGGAAGGGTCTAGAGCCTCCATGTTTGCACTCAGGTCTAAGTCTCATGGCCCTCTATCAGAATCCAGAGTTTTGGGAAGATTGGAGAAACTTAATTTTTCGCCCAAAAAAAAAAAACGTAAGGGGTACCACTGTCGTTTTTTTTTCGGGTCGAATTTTTGAGTTTCGATATCTCAGCTCTGGAAGGGTCTAGAGCATCCATTTTTGCACTCAGGTTTAAGTCTCATGACCCTCTATCAGAATCCAGAGTTTTGAGGAGATTGGAGAAACTTAATTTTTCGCCGGAAAAAAAAAACGAAAGGGGTACCACTGTCGTTTTTTTTTCGGGTCGAATTTTTGAGTTTCGATATCTCAGCTCTGGAAGGGTCTAGAGCCTCCATTTTTGCACTCAGGTCTAAGTCTCATGGCCCTCTATCAGAATCCAGAGTTTTGAGAATATTGGAGAAACTTAATTTTTCGCCCGAAAAAAACAAAACAAAAGGGGTACCACTGTCGTTTTTTTTTTCGGGTCGAATTTTTGAGTTTCGATATCTCAGCTTTGGAAGGGTCTAGAGCCTCCATTTTTGCACTCATGTCTAAGTCTCATGGCCCTCTATTAGAATCCAGAGTTTTGAGAAGATTGGAGAAACTTAATTTTTCGCTTGAAAAAAAACCGAAAGGGGTACCACTGTCGTTTTTTTTTTCGGGCCGAATTTTTGAGTTTCGATATCTCAGCTCTGGAAGGGGCTAAAGCCTCCATTTTTGCACTCAGGTCTAAGTCTCATGGCCCTCTATCAGAATCCAGAGTTTTGGGAAGATTGGAGAAACTTAATTTTTCGCCCAAAAAAAAAAAACGTAAGGGGTACCACTGTCGTTTTTTTTTTCGGGCCGAATTTTTGAGTTTCGATATCTCAGCTCTGGAAGGGGCTAAACCCTCCATTTTTGCACTCAGGTCTAAGTCTCATGGCCCTCTATCAGAATCCAGAGTTTTGGGAAGATTGGAGAAACTTAATTTTTCGCCCAAAAAAAAAAAAAACGTAAGGGGTACCAATGTCGTTTTTTTTTTCGGGCCGAATTTTCGAGTTTCGATATCTCAGCTGTGGAAGGGGCTAGAGCCTCCATTTTTGCACTCAGGTCTAAGTCTCATGGCCCTCTATCAGAATCCAGAGTTTTGGGAAGATTGGAGAAACGTAATTTTTCGCCCGAAAAAAAAAAACGAAAGGGGTACCACTGTCGGTTTTTTTTTTTCGGGTAGAATTTTTGAGTTTCGATATCTCAGCTCTGGAAGGGTCTAGAGCCTCCATTTTTGCACTCAGGTTTAAGTCTCATGGCCCTCTATCAGAATCCAGAGTTTTGAGGAGATTGGAGAAACTTAATTTTTCGCCCGAAAAAAACAAAAAACAAAAGGGGTACCACTGTCGTTTTTTTTTCGGGTCGAATTTTTGAGTTTCGATATCTCAGCTTTGGAAGGGTCTAGAGCCTCAATTTTTGCACTCAGGTCTAAGTCTCATGACCCTCTATCAGAATCCAGAGTTTTGAGGAGATTGGAGAAACTTAATTTTTCGCCAAGTTTTTTTTTCGGGCCGAATTTTTGAGTTTCGATATCTCAGCCGTGGAAGGGGCTAGAGCCTCCATTTTTGCACTCAGGTCTAAGTCTCATGGCCCTCTATCAGAATCCAGAGTTTTGGGAAGATTGGAGAAACTTAATTTTTCACCCCAAAAAAAAAAAACGTAAGGGGTACCACTGTCGTTTTTTTTTTTCGGGCCGAATTTTTGAGTTTCGATATCTCAGCTCTGGAAGGGGCTAAAGCCTCCATTTTTGCACTCAGGTCTAAGTCTCATGGCCCTCTATCAGAATCCAGAGTTTTGGGAAGATTGGAGAAACTTAATTTTTCACCCAAAAAAAAAAAAACGTAAGGGGTACCACTGTCGTTTTTTTTTCGGGCCGAATTTTTGAGTTTCGATATCTCAGCTGTGGAAGGGGCTAGAGCCTCCATTTTTGCACTCAGGTTTAAGTCTCATGGCCCTCTATCAGAATCCAGAGTTTTGAGGAGATTGGAGAAACTTAATTTTTCGCCGGAAAAAAAAAAACGAAAGGGGTACCACTGTCGGTTTTTTTTTTTCGGGTAGAATTTTTGAGTTTCGATATCTCAGCTCTGGAGGGGTCTAGAGCATCCATTTTTGCACTCAGGTTTAAGTCTCATGACCCTCTATCAGAATCCAGAGTTTTGAGGAGATTGGAGAAACTTAATTTTTCGCCGGAAAAAAAAAACGAAAGGGGTACCACTGTCGTTTTTTTTTTTCGGGTCGAATTTTTGAGTTTCGATATCTCAGCTCTGGAAGGGTCTAGAGCCTCCATTTTTGCACTCAGGTCTAAGTCTCATGGCCCTCTATCAGAATCCAGAGTTTTGAGAATATTGGAGAAACTTAATTTTTCGCCCGAAAAAAAAAAAACGAAAGGGGTACCACTGTCGTTTTTTTTTCGGGTCGAATTTTTGAGTTTCGATATCTCAGCTCTGGAAGGGTCTAGAGCCTCCATTTTTGCACTCATGTCTAAGTCTCATGGCCCTCTATCAGAATCCAGAGTTTTGAGAAGATTGGAGAAACTTAATTTTTCGCTTAAAAAAAAACCGAAAGGGGTACCACTGTCGTTTTTTTTTTCGGGTCGAATTTTTGAGTTTCGATATCTCAGCTCTGGAAGGGTCTAGAGCCTCCATGTTTGCACTCAGGTCTAAGTCTCATGGCCCTCTATCAGAATCCAGAGTTTTGGGAAGATTGGAGAAACTTAATTTTTCGCCCAAAAAAAAAAAAAAAAACGTAAGGGGTACCACTGTCGTTTTTTTTTTTTCGGGCCGAATTTTTGAGTTTCGATATCTCAGCTCTGGAAGGGGCTAAAGCCTCCATTTTTGCACTCAGGTCTAAGTCTCATGGCCCTCTATCAGAATCCAGAGTTTTGGAAAGAGTGGAGAAACTTAATTTTTCGCCCCCAAAAAAAAAAACGTAAGGGGTACTGTCGTTTTTTTTTTTCGGGCCGAATTTTTGAGTTTCGATATCTCAGCTCTGGAAGGGGCTAAAGCCTCCATTTTTGCACTCAGGTCTAAGTCTCATGACCCTCTATCAGAATCCAGAGTTTTGGGAAGATTGGAGAAACTTAATTTTTCGCCCAAAAAAAAAAAAAAAACGTAAGGGGTACCACTGTCGTTTTTTTTTTTCGGGCCGAATTTTTGAGTTTCGATATCTCAGCTCTGGAAGGGGCTAAAGCCTCCATTTTTGCACTCAGGTCTAAGTCTCATGACCCTCTATCAGAATCCAGAGTTTTGGGAAGATTGGAGAAACTTAATTTTTCGCCCAAAAAAAAAACGTAAGGAGTACCACTGTCGTTTTTTTTTTCGGGCCGAATTTTTGAGTTTCGATATCTCAGCTGTGGAAGGGGCTAGAGCCTCCATTTTTGCACTCAGGTCTAAGTCTCATGGCCCTCTATCAGAATCCAGAGTTTTGGGAAGATTGGAGAAACTTAATTTTTCGCCCAAAAAAAAAAAACGTAAGGGGTACCACTGTCGTTTTTTTTTTCGGGCCGAATTTTTGAGTTTCGATATCTCAGCTGTGGAAGGGGCTAGAGCCTCCATTTTTGCACTCAGGTCTAAGTCTCATGGCCCTCTATCAGAATCCAGAGTTTTGGGAAGATTGGAGAAACTTAATTTTTCGCCCCAAAAAAAAAAAACGTAAGGGGTACCACTGTCGTTTTTTTTTCGGGCCGAATTTTTGAGTTTCGATATCTCAGCTCTGAAAGGGGCTAAAGCCTCCATTTTTGCACTCAGGTCTAAGTCTCATGGCCCTCTATCAGAATCCAGAGTTTTGGGAAGATTGGAGAAACTTAATTTTTCGCCCAAAAAAAAAAAACGTAAGGGGTACCACTGTTGTTGTTTTTTCGGGCCGAATTTTTGAGTTTCGATATCTCAGCTCTGGAAGGGGCTAAAGCCTCCATTTTTGCACTCAGGTCTAAGTCTCATGGCCCTCTATCAGAATCCAGAGTTTTTGGAACATTGGAGAAACTTAATTTTTCGCCCAAAAACAAAAAACGTAAGGGGTACCACTGTCGTTTTTTTTTCGGGCCGAATTTTTGAGTTTCGATATCTCAGCCGTGGAAGGGGCTAGAGCCTCCATTTTTGCACTCAGGTCTAAGTCTCATGGCCCTCTATCAGAATCCAGAGTTTTGGGAAGATTGGAGAAACGTAATTTTTCGCCCAAAAAAAAAAAAACGTAAGGGGTACCACTGTCGTTTTTTTTTTTCGGGCCGAATTTTTGAGTTTCGATATCTCAGCTCTGGAAGGGGCTAAAGCCTCCATTTTTGCACTCAGGTCTAAGTCTCATGGCCCTCTATCAGAATCCAGAGTTTTGGGAAGATTGGAGAAACTTAATTTTTAGCCCAAAAAAAAAAAAAACGTAAGGGGTACCACTGTCGTTTTTTTTTTCGGGCCGAATTTTTGAGTTTCGATATCTCAGCTCTGGAAGGGGCTAAAGCCTCCATTTTTGCACTCAGGTCTAAGTCTCATGGCCCTCTATCAGAATCCAGAGTTTTGGGAAGATTGGAGAAACTTAATTTTTCGCCCAAAAAAAAAAAAAACCGTAAGGGGTACCACTGTCGGTTTTTTTTTCGGGCCGAATTTTTGAGTTTCGATATCTCAGCTGTGGAAGGGGCTAGAGCCTCCATTTTTGCACTCAGGTCTAAGTCTCATGGCCCTCTATCAGAATCCAAAGTTTTGGGAAGATTGGAGAAACTTAATTTTTCGCCCAAAAAAAAAAATGTAAGGGGTACCACTGTCGTTTTTTTTTTCGGGCCGAATTTTTGAGTTTCAATGTCTCAGCTCTGGAAGGGGCTAAAGCCTCCATTTTTGCACTCAGGTCTAAGTCTCATGGCCCTCTATCAGAATCCAGAGTTTTGGGAAGATTGGAGAAACTTAATTTTTCGCCCAAAAAAAAAAAACGTAAGGGGTACCACTGTCGTTTTTTTTTTCGGGCCGAATATTTGAGTTTCGATATCTCAGCTCTGGAAGGGGCTAAAGCCTCCATTTTTGCACTCAGGTCTAAGTCTCATGGCCCTCTATCAGAATCCAGAGTTTTGGGAAGATTGGAGAAACTTAATTTTTCGCCCAAAAAAAAAAAACGTAAGGGGTACCACTGTCGTTTTTTTTTTCGGGCCGAATTTTTGAGTTTCGATATCTCAGCTCTGGAAGGGGCTAAAGCCTCCATTTTTGCACTCAGGTCTAAGTCTCATGGCCCTCTATCAGAATCCAGAGTTTTGGGAAGATTGGAGAAACTTAATTTTTCGCCCAAAAAAAAAAAAAAAACGTAAGGGGTACCAATGTCGTTTTTTTTTCGGGCCGAATTTTTGAGTTTCGATATCTCAGCTGTGGAAGGGGCTAGAGCCTCCATTTTTGCACTCAGGTCTAAGTCTCATGGCCCTCTATCAGAATCCAGAGTTTTGGGAAGATTGGAGAAACGTAATTTTTCGCCCGAAAAAAAAAAAAAACGAAAGGGGTACCACTGTCGGTTTTTTTTTTTCGGGTAGAATTTTTGAGTTTCGATATCTCAGCTCTGGAAGGGTCTAGAGCCTCCATTTTTGCACTCAGGTTTAAGTCTCATGGCCCTCTATCAGAATCCAGAGTTTTGGGAAGATTGGAGAAACTTAATTTTTCGCCCAAAAAAAAAAAAAAAAACGTAAGGGGTACCACTGTCGTTTTTTTTTTTCGGGCCGAATTTTTGAGTTTCGATATCTCAGCTCTGGAAGGGGCTAAAGCCTCCATTTTTGCACTCAGGTCTAAGTCTTATGGCCCTCTATCAGAATCCAGAGTTTTGGAAAGATTGGAGAAACTTAATTTTTCGCCCAAAAAAAAAAACGTAAGGGGTACCACTGTCGTTTTTTTTTTCGGGCCGAATTTTTGAGTTTCGATATCTCAGCTGTGGAAGGGGCTAGAGCCTCCATTTTTGCACTCAGGTCTAAGTCTCATGGCCCTCTATCAGAATCCAGAGTTTTGGGAAGATTGGAGAAACTTAATTTTTCGCCCAAAAAAAAAAACGTAAGGGGTACCACTGTCGTTTTTTTTTTTCGGGCCGAATTTTTGAGTTTCGATATCTCAGCTGTGGAAGGGGCTAGAGCCTCCATTTTTGCACCCAGGTCTAAGTCTCATGGCCCTCTATCAGAATCCAGAGTTTTGGGAAGATTGGAGAAACTTAATTTTTCGCCCAAAAAAAAAAACGTAAGGGGTACCACTGTTGTTGTTTTTTCGGGCCGAATTTTTGAGTTTCGATATCTCAGCTCTGGAAGGGGCTAAAGCCTCCATTTTTGCACTCAGGTCTAAGTCTCATGGCCCTCTATCAGAATCCAGAGTTTTTGGAAGATTGGAGAAACTTAATTTTTCGCCCAAAAAAAAAAAACGTAAGGGGTACCACTGTCGTTTTTTTTTCGGGCCGAATTTTTGAGTTTGATATCTCAGCCGTGGAAGGGGCTAGAGCCTCCATTTTTGCACTCAGGTCTAAGTCTCATGGCCCTCTATCAGAATCCAGAGTTTTGGGAAGATTGGAGAAACTTAATTTTTCGCCCAAAAAAAAAAAACGTAAGGGGTACCACTGTCGTTTTTTTTTTCGGGCCGAATTTTTGAGTTTCGATATCTCAGCTCTGGAAGGGGCTAAAGCCTCCATTTTTGCACTCAGGTCTAAGTCTCATGGCCCTCTATCAGAATCCAGAGTTTTGGGAAGATTGGAGAAACTTAATTTTTCGCCCAAAAAAAAAAAAAAACGTAAGGGGTACCACTGTCGTTTTTTTTTTCGGGCCGAATTTTTGAGTTTCGATATCTCAGCTCTGGAAGGGGCTAAAGCCTCAATTTTTGCACTCAGGTCTAAGTCTCATGGCCCTCTATCAGAATCCAGAGTTTTTGGAAGATTGGAGAAACTTAATTTTTCGCCCAAAAAAAAAAAACGTAAGGGGTACCACTGTCGTTTTTTTTTCGGGCCGAATTTTTGAGTTTGATATCTCAGCCGTGGAAGGGGCTAGAGCCTCCATTTTTGCACTCAGGTCTAAGTCTCATGGCCCTCTATCAGAATCCAGAGTTTTGGGAAGATTGGAGAAACTTAATTTTTCGCCCAAAAAAAAAAAAACGTAAGGGGTACCACTGTCGTTTTTTTTTTCGGGCCGAATTTTTGAGTTTCGATATCTCAGCTCTGGAAGGGGCTAAAGCCTCCATTTTTGCACTCAGGTCTAAGTCTCATGGCCCTCTATCAGAATCCAGAGTTTTGGGAAGATTGGAGAAACTTAATTTTTCGCCCAAAAAAAAAAAAAACGTAAGGGGTACCACTGTCGTTTTTTTTTTCGGGCCGAATTTTTGAGTTTCGATATCTCAGCTCTGGAAGGGGCTAAAGCCTCAATTTTTGCACTCAGGTCTAAGTCTCATGGCCCTCTATCAGAATCCAGAGTTTTGGGAAGATTGGAGAAACTTAATTTTTCGCCCCAAAAAAAAAAAAACGTAAGGGGTACCACTGTCGTTTTTTTTTTCGGGCCGAATTTTTGAGTTTCGATATCTCAGCTCTGGAAGGGGCTAAAGCCTCCATTTTTGCACTCAGGTCTAAGTCTCATGGCCCTCTATCAGAATCCAGAGTTTTGGGAAGATTGGAGAAACTTAATTTTTCGCCCAAAAAAAAACAAAAACGTAAGGGGTACCACTGTCGTTTTTTTTTTCGGGTTGAATTTTTGAGTTTCGATATCTCAGCTCTGGAAGGGTCTAAAGCCTCCATTTTTGCACTCAGGTTTAAGTCTCATGGCCCTCTATCAGAATCCAGAGTTTTGAGGAGATTGGAGAATCTTAATTTTTCGCTCGAAAAAAAAAAAACGAAAGGGGTACCACTGTCGTTTTTTTTTTTCCGGTCGAATTTTTGAGTTTCGATATCTCAGCTCTGGAAGGGTCTAGAGCCTCCATTTTTGCACTCAGGTTTAAGTCTCATGGCCCTCTATCAGAATCCAGAGTTTTGAGAAGATTGGAGAAACTTAATTTTTCGCCCGAAAAAAAAAAAACGAAAGGGGTACCACTGTCGTTTTTTTTTTTATCGGGTTGAATTTTTGAGTTTCGATATCTCAGCTCTGGAAGGGTCTAGAGCCTCCATTTTTGCACTCAGGTCTATGTCTCATGGCCCTCTATCAGAATCCAGAGTTTTGAGAAGATTGGAGAAACCTTAATTTTTCGCCTGAAAAACAAAACGAAAGGGGTACCACTGTCGTTTTTTTTTTCGGGTCGAATTTTTGAGTTTCGATATCTCAGCTCTGGAAGGGTCTAGAGCCTCCATTTTTGAAATCAGGTTTAAGTCTCATGGCCCTCTATCAGAATCCAGAGTTTTTAGAAGATTGGAGAAACTTAATTTTTCGCCCGAAAAAAAAAATCGAAAGGGCTACCACTGTCATTTTTTTTTTCGGGTCGAATTTTTGAGTTTCGATATCTCAACTCTGGAAGGGTCTAGAGCCTCCATTTTTGCACTCAGGTTAAAGTCTCATGGCCCTCTATCAGAATCCAGAGTTTTGAGAAGATTGGAGAAACTAAATTTTTCGCCCGAAAAAAACAAAAAAACAAAAGGGGTACCACTGTCATTTTTTTTTTCGGGTCGAATTTTTGAGTTTCGATATCTCAGCTCTGGAAGGGTCTAGAGTCTCCATTTTTGCACTTAGGTTTAAGTCTCATGGCCCTCTATCAGAATCCAGAGTTTTGAGAAGATTGGAGAAACTTAATTTTTCGCCTGAAAAAAAAAAACGAAAGGGGTACCACTGTCTTTTTTTTTTTCGGGTTGAATTTTTGAGTTTCGATATCTCAGCTCTGGAAGGGTCTAAAGCCTCCATTTTTGCACTCAGGTTTAAGTCTCATGGCCCTCTATCAGAATCCAGAGTTTTGAGGAGATTGTAGAAACTTAATTTTTCGCACAAAAATAAAAAAAACGAAAGGGGTACCACTGTCGTTTTTTTTTTTTTTTCGGGTCGAATTTTTGAGTTTCGATATCTCAGCTCTGGAAGGGTCTAGAGCCTCCATTTTTGCTCTCAGGTTTAAGTCTCATGGTCCTCTATCAGAATCCAGAGTTTTGAGAAGATTGGAGAAACTTAATTTTTCGCCCGAAAAAAAAACACGAAAGGGGTACCACTGTCGTTTTTTTTTTTCGGGTCGAATTTTTGAGTTTCGATATCTCAGCTTTGGAAGGGTCTAGAGCATCCATTTTTGCACGCAGGTCTAAGTCTCTATGGCCCTCTATCAGAATCCAGAGTTTTGAGAAGATTGGAGAAACTTAATTTTTCGCCTGAAAAAAACCGAAAGGGGTACCACTGTCGTTTTTTTTTTCGGGTCGAATTTTTGAGTTTCGATATCTCAGCTCTGGAAGGGTCTAGAGCCTCCATGTTTGCACTCAGGTCTAAGTCTCATGGCCCTCTATCAGAATCCAGAGTTTTGAAAAGATTGGAGAAACTTAATTTTTCGCCTGAAAAAAAAAACGAAAGGGGTACCACTGTCTTTTTTTTTTCGGGTTGAATTTTTGAGTTTCGATATCTCAGCTCTGGAAGGGTCTAAAGCCTCCATTTTTGCACTCAGGTTTAAGTCTCATGGCCCTCTATCAGAATCCAGAGTGTTGAGGAGATTGGAGAATCTTAATTTTTCGCTCGAAAAAAAAACCGAAAGGGGTACCACTGTCGTTTTTTTTTTCCGGTCGAATTTTTGAGTTTCGATATCTCAGCTCTGGAAGGATCTAGAGCCTCCATTTTTGCACTCAGGTTTAAGTCTCATGGCCCTCTATCAGAATCCAGAGTTTTGGGAAGATTGGAGAAACTTAATTTTTCGCCCGAAAAAAAAAAAACGAAAGGGGTACCACTGTCGTTTTTTTTTTTCGGGTCGAATTTTTGAGTTCCGATATCTCAGCTCTGGAAGGGTCTAGAGCCTCCATTTTTGCACTCAAGTCTAAGTCTCATGGCCCTCTATCAGAATCCAGAGTTTTGAGAAGATTGGAGAAACTTTAATTTTTCGCCTAAAAAAAAACGAAAGGGGTACCACTGTCTTTTTTTTTTTCTGGTCGAATTTTTGAGTTTCGATATCTCAGCTCTGGAAGGGTCTAGAGCCTCCATTTTTGCACTCAGGTCTAAGTCTCATGGCCCTCTATCAGAATCCAGAGTTTTGTGAAGATTGGAGAAACTTAATTTTTCGCCCGAAAAAAAACAAAAACGAAAGGGGTACCACTGTCGGTTTTTTTTTTCGGGTAGAATTTTTGAGTTTCGATATCTCAGCTCTGGAAGGGTCTAGAGCATCCATTTTTGCACTCAGGTTTAAGTCTCATGACCATCTATCAGAATCCAGAGTTTTGAGGAGATTGGAGAAACTTAATTTTTCGCCGGAAAAAAAAAACGAAAGGGGTACCACTGTCGTTTTTTTTTTTTTTTGGTAGAATTTTTGAAATTCGATATCTCAGCTCTGGAAGGGTCTAGAGCATCCATTTTTGCACTCAGGTTTAGGTCTCATGGCCCTCTATAAGAATCCAGAGTTTTGGGAAGATTGGAGAAACTTAATTTTTCGCCCAAAAAAAAAAATGTAAGGGGTACCACTGTCGTTTTTTTTTCGGGCCGAATTTTTGAGTTTCGATATCTCAGCTCTGGAAGGGGCTAAAGCCTCCATTTTTGCACTCAGGTCTAAGTCTCATGGCCCTCTATCAGAATCCAGAGTTTTGGGAAGATTGGAGAAACTTAATTTTTCGCCCGAAAAAAAAAAACGAAAGGGGTACCACTGTCGGTTTTTTTTTTTTTGGGTAGAATTTTTGAGTTTCGATATCTCAGCTCTGGAAGGGTCTAGAGCATCCATTTTTGCACTCAGGTTTAAGTCTCATGACCCTCTATCAGAATCCAGAGTCTTGAGGAGATTGGAGAAACTTAATTTTTCGCCGGAAAAAAAAAATGAAAGGGGTACCACTGTCGTTTTTTTTTCGGGCCGAATTTTTGAGTTTCGATATCTCAGCTCTGGAAGGGTCTAGAGCCTCCATTTTTGCACTCAGGTCTAAGTCTCATGGCCCTCTATCAGAATCCAGAGTTTTGGGAAGATTGGAGAAACTTAATTTTTCGCCCGAAAAAAAACAAAAACGAAAGGGGTACCACTGTCGGTTTTTTTTTTTGGGTAGAATTTTTGAAATTCGATATCTCAGCTCTGGAAGGGTCTAGAGCATCCATTTTTGCACTCAGGTTTAGGTATCATGGCCCTCTATAGGAATCCAGAGTTTTGGGAAGATTGGAGAAACTTAATTCTTCGCCCGAAAAAAAAAAAACGAAAGGGGTACCACTGTCGGGTTTTTTTTTTTGGGTAGAATTTTTGAGTTTCGATATCTCAGCTCTGGAAGGGTCTAGAGCATCCATTTTTGCACTCAGGTTTAAGTCTCATGACCCTCTATCAGAATCCAGAGTCTTGAGGAGATTGGAGAAACTTAATTTTTCGCCGGAAAAAAAAAATGAAAGGGGTACCACTGTCGTTTTTTTTTCGGGCCGAATTTTTGAGTTTCGATATCTCAGCTCTGGAAGGGTCTAGAGCCCCCATTTTTGCACTCAGGTCTAAGTCTCATGGCCCTCTATCAGAATCCAGAGTTTTGGGAAGATTGGAGAAACTTAATTTTTCGCCCAAAAAAAAAAAACGTAAGGGGTACCACTGTCGTTTTTTTTTCGGGTCGAATTTTTTAGTTTCGATATCTCAGCTCTGGAAGGGGCTAAAGCCTCCATTTTTGCACTCAGGTCTAAGTCTCATGGCCCTCTATCAGAATCCAGAGTTTTGGGAAGATTGGAGAAACTTAATTTTTCGCCCCAAAAAAAAAAAACGTAAGGGGTACCTCTGTCGTTTTTTTTTCGGGCCGAATTTTTGAGTTTCGATATCTCAGCTGTGGAAGGGGCTAGAGCCTCCATTTTTGCACTCAGGTCTAAGTCTCATGGCCCTCTATCAGAATCCAGAGTTTTGGCAAGATTGGAGAAACCTAATTTTTCGCCCAAAAAAAAAACATAAGGGGTACCACTGTCGTTTATTTTTCGGGCCGAATTTTTGAGTTTCGATATCTCAGCTCTGGAAGGGGCTAAAGCCTCCATTTTTGCACTCAGGTCTAAGTCTCATGGCCCTCTATCAGAATCCAGAGTTTTGGGAACATTGGAGAAACTTAATTTTTCGCCCAAAAAAAAAAAAAAACGTAAGGGGTACCACTGTCGTTTTTTTTTTCGGGCCGAATTTTTGAGTTTCGATATCTCAGCTCTGGAAGGGGCTAAAGCCTCCATTTTTGCACTCAGGTCTAAGTCTCATGGCCCTCTATCAGAATCCAGAGTTTTGGGAACATTGGAGAAACTTAATTTTTCACCCCCCCAAAAAAAAAACGTAAGTGGTACCACTGTCGTTTTTTTTTTCGGGCCGAATTTTTGAGTTTCGATATCTCAGCTCTGGAAGGGGCTAAAGCCTCCATTTTTGCACTCAGGTCTAAGTCTCATGGCCCTCTATCAGAATCCAGAGTTTTGAGAATATTGGAGAAACTTAATTTTTCGCCCGAAAAAAAAAAAACGAAAGGGGTACCACTGTCGTTTTTTTTTCGGGTCGAATTTTTGAGTTTCGATATCTCAGCTTTGGAAGGGTCTAGAGCCTCCATTTTTGCACTCATGTCTAAGTCTCATGGCCCTCTATCAGAATCCAGAGTTTTGAGAAGATTGGAGAAACTTAATTTTTCGCTTGAAAAAAACCCGAAAGGGGTACCACTGTCGTTTTTTTTTTTTCGGGTCGAATTTTTGAGTTTCGATATCTCAGCTCTGGAAGGGTCTAGAGCCTCCATGTTTGCACTCAGGTCTAAGTCTCATGGCCCTCTATCAGAATCCAGAGTTTTGGGAAGATTGGAGAAACTTAATTTTTCGCCCAAAAAAAAAAAACGTAAGGGGTACCACTGTCGTTTTTTTTTCGGGTCGAATTTTTGAGTTTCGATATCTCAGCTCTGGAAGGGTCTAGAGCCTCCATTTTTGCACTCAGGTTTAAGTCTCATGGCCCTCTATCAGAATCCAGAGTTTTGAGGAGATTGGAGAAACTTAATTTTTCGCCCGAAAAAAACAAAAAACAAAAGGGGTACCACTGTCGTTTTTTTTTCGGGTCGAATTTTTGAGTTTCGATATCTCAGCTCTAGAAGGGTCTAGAGCATCCATTTTTGCACTCAGGTTTAAGTCTCATGACCCTCTATCAGAATCCAGAGTTTTGAGGAGATTGGAGAAACTTAATTTTTCGCCGGAAAAAAAAAACGAAAGGGGTACCACTGTCGTTTTTTTTTCGGGTCGAATTTTTGAGTTTCGATATCTCAGCTCTGGAAGGGTCTAGAGCCTCCATTTTTGCACTCAGGTCTAAGTCTCATGGCCCTCTATCAGAATCCAGAGTTTTGAGAATATTGGAGAAACTTAATTTTTCGCCCGAAAAAAACAAAACAATAGGGGTACCACTGTCGTTTTTTTTTTCGGGTCGAATTTTTGAGTTTCGATATCTCAGCTTTGGAAGGGGCTAAACCCTCCATTTTTGCACTCAGGTCTAAGTCTCATGGCCCTCTATCAGAATCCAGAGTTTTGGTAAGATTGGAGAAACTTAATTTTTCGCCCAAAAAAAAAAAAAAACGTAAGGGGTACCAATGTCGTTTTTTTTTTCGGGCCGAATTTTTGAGTTTCGATATCTCAGCTGTGGAAGGGGCTAGAGCCTCCATTTTTGCACTCAGGTCTAAGTCTCATGGCCCTCTATCAGAATCCAGAGTTTTGGGAAGATTGGAGAAACGTAATTTTTCGCCCGAAAAAAAAAAACGAAAGGGGTACCACTGTCGGTTTTTTTTTTCGGGTAGAATTTTTGAGTTTCGATATCTCAGCTCTGGAAGGGTCTAGAGCCTCCATTTTTGCACTCAGGTTTAAGTCTCATGGCCCTCTATCAGAATCCAGAGTTTTGAGGAGATTGGAGAAACTTAATTTTTCGCCCGAAAAAAACAAAAAACAAAAGGGGTACCACTGTCGTTTTTTTTTCGGGTCGAATTTTTGAGTTTCGATATCTCAGCTTTGGAAGGGTCTAGAGCCTCAATTTTTGCACTCAGGTCTAAGTCTCATGACCCTCTATCAGAATCCAGAGTTTTGAGGAGATTGGAGAAACTTAATTTTTCGCCAAGTTTTTTTTTCGGGCCGAATTTTTGAGTTTCGATATCTCAGCCGTGGAAGGGGCTAGAGCCTCCATTTTTGCACTCAGGTCTAAGTCTCATGGCCCTCTATCAGAATCCAGAGTTTTGGGAAGATTGGAGAAACTTAATTTTTCACCCCAAAAAAAAAAAACGTAAGGGGTACCACTGTCGTTTTTTTTTTTCGGGCCGAATTTTTGAGTTTCGATATCTCAGCTCTGGAAGGGGCTAAAGCCTCCATTTTTGCACTCAGGTCTAAGTCTCATGGCCCTCTATCAGAATCCAGAGTTTTGGGAAGATTGGAGAAACTTTATTTTTAACCCAAAAAAAAAAAAAACGTAAGGGGTACCACTGTCGTTTTTTTTTCGGGCCGAATTTTTGAGTTTCGATATCTCAGCTGTGGAAGGGGCTAGAGCCTCCATTTTTGCACTCAGGTTTAAGTCTCATGGCCCTCTATCAGAATCCAGAGTTTTGAGGAGATTGGAGAAACTTAATTTTTCGCCGGAAAAAAAAAAAAAAACGAAAGGGGTACCACTGTCGGTTTTTTTTTTTCGGGTAGAATTTTTGAGTTTCGATATCTCAGCTCTGGAGGGGTCTAGAGCATCCATTTTTGCACTCAGGTTTAAGTCTCATGACCCTCTATCAGAATCCAGAGTTTTGAGGAGATTGGAGAAACTTAATTTTTCGCCGGAAAAAAAAACGAAAGGGGTACCACTGTCGTTTTTTTTTTTTCGGGTCGAATTTTTGAGTTTCGATATCTCAGCTCTGGAAGGGTCTAGAGCCTCCATTTTTGCACTCAGGTCTAAGTCTCATGGCCCTCTATCAGAATCCAGAGTTTTGAGAATATTGGAGAAACTTAATTTTTCGCCCGAAAAAAAAAAAACGAAAGGGGTACCACTGTCGTTTTTTTTTCGGGTCGAATTTTTGAGTTTCGATATCTCAGCTCTGGAAGGGTCTAGAGCCTCCATTTTTGCACTCATGTCTAAGTCTCATGGCCCTCTATCAGAATCCAGAGTTTTGAGAAGATTGGAGAAACTTAATTTTTCGCTTAAAAAAAAACCGAAAGGGGTACCACTGTCGTTTTTTTTTTCGGGTCAAATTTTTGAGTTTCGATATCTCAGCTCTGGAAGGGTCTAGAGCCTCCATGTTTGCACTCAGGTCTAAGTCTCATGGCCCTCTATCAGAATCCAGAGTTTTGGGAAGATTGGAGAAACTTAATTTTTCGCCCAAAAAAAAAAAAAAAACGTAAGGGGTACCACTGTCGTTTTTTTTTTTTCGGGCCGAATTTTTGAGTTTCGATATCTCAGCTCTGGAAGGGGCTAAAGCCTCCATTTTTGCACTCAGGTCTAAGTCTCATGGCCCTCTATCAGAATCCAGAGTTTTGGAAAGAGTGGAGAAACTTAATTTTTCGCCCCCCAAAAAAAAAACGTAAGGGGTACTGTCGTTTTTTTTTTTCGGGCCGAATTTTTGAGTTTCGATATCTCAGCTCTGGAAGGGGCTAAAGCCTCCATTTTTGCACTCAGGTCTAAGTCTCATGGCCCTCTATCAGAATCCAGAGTTTTGGGAAGATTGGAGAAACTTAATTTTTCGCCCAAAAAAAAAAAAAACGTAAGGGGTACCACTGTCGTTTTTTTTTTTCGGGCCGAATTTTTGAGTTTCGATATCTCAGCTCTGGAAGGGGCTAAAGCCTCCATTTTTGCACTCAGGTCTAAGTCTCATGGCCCTCTATCAGAATCCAGAGTTTTGGGAAGATTGGAGAAACTTAATTTTTCGCCCAAAAGAAAAACGTAAGGAGTACCACTGTCGTTTTTTTTTTCGGGCCGAATTTTTGAGTTTCGATATCTCAGCTGTGGAAGGGGCTAGAGCCTCCATTTTTGCACTCAGGTCTAAGTCTCATGGCCCTCTATCAGAATCCAGAGTTTTGGGAAGATTGGAGAAACTTAATTTTTCGCCCAAAAAAAAAAAACGTAAGGGGTACCACTGTCGTTTTTTTTTTCGGGCCGAATTTTTGAGTTTCGATATCTCAGCTGTGGAAGGGGCTAGAGCCTCCATTTTTGCACTCAGGTCTAAGTCTCATGGCCCTCTATCAGAATCCAGAGTTTTGGGAAGATTGGAGAAACTTAATTTTTCGCCCAAAAAAAAAAAACGTAAGGGGTACCACTGTCGTTTTTTTTTTCGGGCCGAATTTTTGAGTTTCGATATCTCAGCTGTGGAAGGGGCTAGAGCCTCCATTTTTGCACTCAGGTCTAAGTCTCATGGCCCTCTATCAGAATCCAGAGTTTTGAGGAGATTGGAGAAACTTAATTTTTCGCCGGAAAAAAAAAAAAAACGAAAGGGGTACCACTGTCGGTTTTTTTTTTTCGGGTAGAATTTTTGAGTTTCGATATCTCAGCTCTGGAGGGGTCTAGAGCATCCATTTTTGCACTCAGGTTTAAGTCTCATGACCCTCTATCAGAATCCAGAGTTTTGAGGAGATTGGAGAAACTTAATTTTTCGCCGGAAAAAAAAACGAAAGGGGTACCACTGTCGTTTTTTTTTTTTCGGGTCGAATTTTTGAGTTTCGATATCTCAGCTCTGGAAGGGTCTAGAGCCTCCATTTTTGCACTCAGGTCTAAGTCTCATGGCCCTCTATCAGAATCCAGAGTTTTGAGAATATTGGAGAAACTTAATTTTTCGCCCGAAAAAAAAAAAACGAAAGGGGTACCACTGTCGTTTTTTTTTCGGGTCGAATTTTTGAGTTTCGATATCTCAGCTCTGGAAGGGTCTAGAGCCTCCATTTTTGCACTCATGTCTAAGTCTCATGGCCCTCTATCAGAATCCAGAGTTTTGAGAAGATTGGAGAAACTTAATTTTTCGCTTAAAAAAAAACCGAAAGGGGTACCACTGTCGTTTTTTTTTTTCGGGTCGAATTTTTGAGTTTCGATATCTCAGCTCTGGAAGGGTCTAGAGCCTCCATGTTTGCACTCAGGTCTAAGTCTCATGGCCCTCTATCAGAATCCAGAGTTTTGGGAAGATTGGAGAAACTTAATTTTTCGCCCAAAAAAAAAAAAAAAAACGTAAGGGGTACCACTGTCGTTTTTTTTTTTTCGGGCCGAATTTTTGAGTTTCGATATCTCAGCTCTGGAAGGGGCTAAAGCCTCCATTTTTGCACTCAGGTCTAAGTCTCATGGCCCTCTATCAGAATCCAGAGTTTTGGAAAGAGTGGAGAAACTTAATTTTTCGCCCCCAAAAAAAAAAACGTAAGGGGTACTGTCGTTTTTTTTTTCGGGCCGAATTTTTGAGTTTCGATATCTCAGCTCTGGAAGGGGCTAAAGCCTCCATTTTTGCACTCAGGTCTAAGTCTCATGGCCCTCTATCAGAATCCAGAGTTTTGGGAAGATTGGAGAAACTTAATTTTTCGCCCAAAAAAAAAAAAAACGTAAGGGGTACCACTGTCGTTTTTTTTTTTCGGGCCGAATTTTTGAGTTTCGATATCTCAGCTCTGGAAGGGGCTAAAGCCTCCATTTTTGCACTCAGGTCTAAGTCTCATGGCCCTCTATCAGAATCCAGAGTTTTGGGAAGATTGGAGAAACTTAATTTTTCGCCCAAAAGAAAAACGTAAGGAGTACCACTGTCGTTTTTTTTTTCGGGCCGAATTTTTGAGTTTCGATATCTCAGCTGTGGAAGGGGCTAGAGCCTCCATTTTTGCACTCAGGTCTAAGTCTCATGGCCCTCTATCAGAATCCAGAGTTTTGGGAAGATTGGAGAAACTTAATTTTTCGCCCAAAAAAAAAAAACGTAAGGGGTACCACTGTCGTTTTTTTTTTCGGGCCGAATTTTTGAGTTTCGATATCTCAGCTGTGGAAGGGGCTAGAGCCTCCATTTTTGCACTCAGGTCTAAGTCTCATGGCCCTCTATCAGAATCCAGAGTTTTGGGAAGATTGGAGAAACTTAATTTTTCGCCCAAAAAAAAAAAAAACGTAAGGGGTACCACTGTCGTTTTTTTTTCGGGCCGAATTTTTGAGTTTCGATATCTCAGCTCTGAAAGGGGCTAAAGCCTCCATTTTTGCACTCAGGTCTAAGTCTCATGGCCCTCTATCAGAATCCAGAGTTTTGGGAAGATTGGAGAAACTTAATTTTTCGCCCAAAAAAAAAAACGTAAGGGGTACCACTGTCGTTTTTTTTTCGGGCCGAATTTTTGAGTTTCGATATCTCAGCTGTGGAAGGGGCTAGAGCCTCCATTTTTGCACTCAGGTCTAAGTCATATGGCCCTCTATCAGAATCCAGAGTTTTGGGGAGATTGGAGATACTTAATTTTTCGCCCAAAAAAAAAAAACGTAAGGGGTACCACTGTCGTTTTTTTTTCGGGCCGAATTTTTGAGTTTCGATATCTCAGCTCTGGAAGGGGCTAAAGCCTCCATTTTTGCACTCAGGTCTAAGTCTCATGGCCCTCTATCAGAATCCAGAGTTTTGGGAAGATTGGAGAAACTTAATTTTTCGCCCAAAAAAAAAAAAACGTAAGGGGTACCACTGTCGTTTTTTTTTTCGGGCCGAATTTTTGAGTTTCGATATCTCAGCTCTGAAAGGGGCTAAAGCCTCCATTTTTGCACTCAGGTCTAACTCTCATGGCCCTCTATCAGAATCCAGAGTTTTGGGAAGATTGGAGAAACTTAATTTTTCGCCCAAAAAAAAAAAACGTAAGGGGTACCACTGTTGTTTTTTTTCGGGCCGAATTTTTGAGTTTCGATATCTCAGCTCTGGAAGGGGCTAAAGCCTCCATTTTTGCACTCAGGTCTAAGTCTCATGGCCCTCTATCAGAATCCAGAGTTTTGGGAAGATTGGAGAAACTTAATTTTTCGCCCAAAAAAAAAAACGTAAGGGGTACCACTGTCGTTTTTTTTTCGGGCCGAATTTTTGAGTTTCGATATCTCAGCTCTGGAAGGGGCTAAAGCCTCCATTTTTGCACTCAGGTCTAAGTCTCATGGCCCTCTATCAGAATCCAGAGTTTTGGGAAGATTGGAGAAACTTAATTTTTCGCCCAAAAAAAAAAAAAACATAAGGGGTACCACTGTCGTTTTTTTTTCGGGCCGAATTTTTGAGTTTCGATATCTCAGCTGTGGAAGGGGCTAGAGCCTCCATTTTTGCACTCAGGTCTAAGTCATATGGCCCTCTATCAGAATTCAGAGTTTTGGGGAGATTGGAGATACTTAATTTTTCGCCCAAAAAAAAAAAACGTAAGGGGTACCACTGTCGTTTTTTTTTTCGGGCCGAATTTTTGAGTTTCGATATCTCAGCTCTGGAAGGGGCTAAAGCCTCCATTTTTGCACTCAGGTCTAAGTCTCATGGCCCTCTATCAGAATCCAGAGTTTTGGGAAGATTGGAGAAACTTAATTTTTCGCCCAAAAAAAAAAAAACGTAAGGGGTACCACTGTCGTTTTTTTTTTGGGCCGAATTTTTGAGTTTCGATATCTCAGCCGTGGAAGGGGCTAGAGCCTCCATTTTTGCACTCAGGTCTAAGTCTCATGGCCCTCTATCAGAATCCAGAGTTTTGGGAAGATTGGAGAAACTTAATTTTTCGCCCAAAAAAAAAAAAACATAAGGGGTACCACTGTCGTTTTTTTTTTCGGGCCGAATTTTTGAGTTTCGATATCTCAGCTGTGGAAGGGGCTAGAGCCTCCATTTTTGCACTCAGGTCTAAGTCTCATGGCCCTCTATCAGAATCCAGAGTTTTGGGAAGATTGGAGAAACTTAATTTTTCACCCAAAAAAAAAAACGTAAGGGGTACCACTGTCGTTTATTTTTCGGGCCGAATTTTTGAATTTCGATATCTCAGCTCTGGAAGGGGCTAGAGCCTCCATTTTTGCACTCAGGTCTAAGTCTCATGGCCCTCTATCAGAATCCAGAGTTTTGGGAAGATTGGAGATACTTAATTTTTCGCCCAAAAAAAAAAAAACGTAAGGGGTACCACTGTCGTTTTTTTTTCGGGCCGAATTTTTGAGTTTCGATATCTCAGCTCTGGAAGGGGCTAAAGCCTCCATTTTTGCACTCAGGTCTAAGTCTCATGGCCCTCTATCAGAATCCAGAGTTTTGGGAAGATTGGAGAAACTTAATTTTTCGCCCAAAAAAAAAAAAACGTAAGGGGTACCACTGTCGTTTTTTTTTCGGGCCGAATTTTTGAGTTTCGATATCTCAGCCGTGGAAGGGGCTAGAGCCTCCATTTTTGCACTCAGGTCTAAGTCTCATGGCCCTCTATCAGAATCCTGAGTTTTGGGAAGATTGGAGAAACTTAATTTTTCGCCCAAAAAAAAAAAACATAAGGGGTACCACTGTCGTTTTTTTTTTCGGGCCGAATTTTTGAGTTTCGATATCTCAGCTGTGGAAGGGGCTAGAGCCTCCATTTTTGCACTCAGGTCTAAGTCTCATGGCCCTCTATCAGAATCCAGAGTTTTGGGAAGATTGGAGAAACTTAATTTTTCACCCAAAAAAAAAAGTAAGGGGTACCACTGTCGTTTATTTTTCGGGCCGAATTTTTGAATTTCGATATCTCAGCTTTGGAAGGGGCTAGAGCCTCCATTTTTGCACTCAGGTCTAAGTCTCATGGCCCTCTATCAGAATCCAGAGTTTTGGGAAGATTGGAGATACTTAATTTTTCGCCCAAAAAAAAAAAACGTAAGGGGTACCACTGTCGTTTTTTTTTCGGGCCGAATTTTTGAGTTTCGATATCTCAGCTCTGGAAGGGGCTAAAGCCTCCATTTTTGCACTCAGGTCTAAGTCTCATGGCCCTCTATCAGAATCCAGAGTTTTGGGAAGATTGGAGATACTTAATTTTTCGCCCAAAAAAAAAAAAACGTAAGGGGTACCACTGTCGTTTTTTTTTCGGGCCGAATTTTTGAGTTTCGATATCTCAGCTCTGGAAGGGGCTAAAGCCTCCATTTTTGCACTCAGGTCTAAGTCTCATGGCCCTCTATCAGAATCCAGAGTTTTGGGAAGATTGGAGAAACTTAATTTTTCGCCCAAAAAAAAAAAACGTAAGGGGTACCACTGTCGTTTTTTTTTCGGGCCGAATTTTTGAGTTTCGATATCTCAGCCGTGGAAGGGGCTAGAGCCTCCATTTTTGCACTCAGGTCTAAGTCTCATGGCCCTCTATCAGAATCCAGAGTTTTGGGAAGATTGGAGATACTTAATTTTTCGCCCAAAAAAAAAAAAACGTAAGGGGTACCACTGTCGTTTTTTTTTCGGGCCGAATTTTTGAGTTTCGATATCTCAGCTCTGGAAGGGGCTAAAGCCTCCATTTTTGCACTCAGGTCTAAGTCTCATGGCCCTCTATCAGAATCCAGAGTTTTGGGAAGATTGGAGAAACGTAATTTTTCGCCCCAAAAAAAAAACGTAAGGGGTACCTCTGTCGTTTTTTTTTCGGGCCGAATTATTGAGTTTCGATATCTCAGCTGTGGAAGGGGCTAGATTCTCCATTTTTGCACTCAGGTCTAAGTCTCATGGCCCTCTATCAGAATCCAGAGTTTTGGGAAGATTGGAGAAACCTAATTTTTCGCCCAAAAAAAAAACATAAGGGGTACCACTGTCGTTTTTTTTTCGGGCAGAATTTTTGAGTTTCGATATCTCAGCTCTGGAAGGGGCTAAAGCCTCCATTTTTGCACTCAGGTCTAAGTCTCATGGCCCTCTATCAGAATCCAGAGTTTTGGGAACATTGGAGAAACTTAATTTTTCACCCCCCCCCCCCCCCCCAAAAAAAACGTAAGTGGTACCACTGTCGTTTTTTTTTTTCGGGCGGAATTTTTGAGTTTCGATATCTCAGCTCTGGAAGGGGCTAAAGCCTCCATTTTTGCACTCAGGTCTAAGTCTCATGGCCATCTATCTGAATCCAGAGTTTTGGGAAGATTGGAGAAACTTAATTTTTCGCCCAAAAAAAAAAAAACGTAAGGGGTACCACTGTCGTTTTTTTTTTCGGGCCGAATTTTTGAGTTTCGATATCTCAGCTCTGGAAGGGGCTAGAGCCTCCATTTTTGCACTCAGGTCTAAGTCTCATGGCCCTCTATCAGAATCCAGAGTTTTGGGAAGATTGGAGAAACTTAATTTTTCGCCCAAAAAAAAAAAAAAACGTAAGGGGTACCACTGTCGTTTTTTTTTCGGGCCGAATTTTTGAGTTTCGATATCTCAGCTCTGGAAGGGGCTAAAGCCTCCATTTTTTGCACTCAGGTCTAAGTCTCATGGCCCTCTATCAGAATCCAGAGTTTTGGGAAGATTGGAGAAACTTAATTTTTCGCCCAAAAAAAAAAAAAAACGTAAGGGGTACCACTGTCGTTTTTTTTTCGGGCCGAATTTTTGAGTTTCGATATCTCAGCTGTGGAAGGGGCTAGAGCCTCCATTTTTGCACTCAGGTCTAAGTCTCATGGCCCTCTATCAGAATCCAGAGTTTTGGGAAGATTGGAGAAACTTAATTTTTCGCCCCAAAAAAAAAAACGTAAGGGGTACCACTGTCGTTTTTTTTTCGGGCCGAATTTTTGAGTTTCGATATCTCAGCTGTGGAAGGGGCTAGAGCCTCCATTTTTGCACTCAGGTCTAAGTCTCATGGCCCTCTATCAGAATCCAGAGTTTTGGGAAGATTGGAGAAACTTAATTTTTCGCCCAAAAAAAAAAAACGTAAGGGGTACCACTGTCGTTTTTTTTTCGGGCCGAATTTTTGAGTTTCGATATCTCAGCTCTGAAAGGGGCTAAAGCCTCCATTTTTGCACTCAGGTCTAAGTCTCATGGCCCTCTATCAGAATCCAGAGTTTTGGGAAGATTGGAGAAACTTAATTTTTCGCCCCAAAAAAAAAAAAACGTAAGGGGTACCACTGTCGTTTTTTTTTTCGGGCCGAATTTTTGAGTTTCAATATCTCAGCTCTGGAAGGGGCTAAAGCCTCCATTTTTGCACTCAGGTCTAAGTCTCATGGCCCTCTATCAGAATCAAGAGTTTTGGGAAGATTGGAGAAACTTAATTTTTCACCCAAAAAAAAAAAAACGTAAGGGGTACCACTGTCGTTTTTTTTTTCGGGCCGAATTTTTGATTTTCGATATCTCAGCTCTGGAAGGGGCTAAAGCCTCAATTTTTGCACTCAGGTCTAAGTCTCATGGCCCTCTATCAGAATCCAGAGTTTTGGGAAGATTGGAGAAACTTAATTTTTCGCCCAAAAAAAAAAAACGAAAGGGGTACCACTGTCGGTTTTTTTTTTCGGGTAGAATTTTTGAGTTTCGATATCTCAGCTCTGGAAGGGTCTAGAGCATCCATTTTTGCACTCAGGTTTAAATCTCATGACCTTCTATCAGAATCCAGAGTTTTGAGGAGATTGGAGAAACTTAATTTTTCGCCGGAAAAAAAAAACGAAAGGGGTACCGCTGTCGTTTTTTTTTCGGGTTGACTTTTTGAATTTCGATATCTCAGCTCTGAAAGGGGCTAAAGCCTCCATTTTTGCACTCAGGTCTAACTCTCATGGCCCTCTATCAGAATCCAGAGTTTTGGGAAGATTGGAGAAACTTAATTTTTCGCCCAAAAAAAAAAACGTAAGGGGTACCACTGTCGTTTTTTTTTCGGGCCGAATTTTTGAGTTTCGATATCTCAGCTCTGGAAGGGGCTAAAGCCTCCATTTTTGCACTCAGGTCTAAGTCTCATGGCCCTCTATCAGAATCCAGAGTTTTGGGAAGATTGGAGAAACTTAATTTTTCGCCCAAAAAAAAAAAAACGTAAGGGGTACCACTGTCGTTTTTTTTTTCGGGCCGAATTTTTGAGTTTCGATATCTCAGCTCTGGAAGGGGCTAAAGCCTCCATTTTTGCACTCAGGTCTAAGTCTCATGGCCCTCTATCAGAATCCAGAGTTTTGGGAAGATTGGAGAAACTTAATTTTTCGCCCAAAAAAAAAAAAACGTAAGGGGTACCACTGTCGTTTTTTTTTTCGGGCCGAATTTTTGAGTTTCGATATCTCAGCTCTGGAAGGGGCTAAAGCCTCCATTTTTGCACTCAGGTCTAAGTCTCATGGCCCTCTATCAGAATCCAGAGTTTTGGGAAGATTGGAGAAACTTAATTTTTCGCCCCAAAAAAAAAAAAAAACGAAAGGGGTACCACTGTCGGTTTTTTTTTTTCGGGTAGAATTTTTGAGTTTCGATATCTCAGCTCTGGAAGGGTCTAGAGCATCCATTTTTGCACTCAGGTCTAAGTCTCATGGCCCTCTATCAGAATCCAGAGTTTTGGGAAGATTGGAGAAACTTAATTTTTCGCCCAAAAAAAAAAAACGTAAGGGGTACCACTGTCGTTTTTTTTTCGGGCCGAATTTTTGAGTTTCGATATCTCAGCTGTGGAAGGGGCTAGAGCCTCCATTTTTGCACTCAGGTCTAAGTCTCATGGCCCTCTATCAGAATCCAGAGTTTTGGGAAGATTGGAGAAACTTAATTTTTCGCCCAAAAAAAAAAAAACGTAAGGGGTACCACTGTCGTTTTTTTTTCGGGCCGAATTTTTGAGTTTCGATATCTCAGCTCTGAAAGGGGCTAAAGCCTCCATTTTTGCACTCAGGTCTAACTCTCATGGCCCTCTATCAGAATCCAGAGTTTTGGGAAGATTGGAGAAACTTAATTTTTCGCCCAAAAAAAAAAAAACGTAAGGGGTACCACTGTTGTTTTTTTTTCGGGCCGAATTTTTGAGTTTCGATATCTCAGCTCTGAAAGGGGCTAAAGCCTCCATTTTTGCACTCAGGTCTAACTCTCATGGCCCTCTATCAGAATCCAGAGTTTTGGGAAGATTGGAGAAACTTAATTTTTCGCCCAAAAAAAAAAACGTAAGGGGTACCACTGTCGTTTTTTTTTCGGGCCGAATTTTTGAGTTTCGATATCTCAGCTCTGGAAGGGGCTAAAGCCTCCATTTTTGCACTCAGGTCTAAGTCTCATGGCCCTCTATCAGAATCCAGAGTTTTGGGAAGATTGGAGAAACTTAATTTTTCGCCCAAAAAAAAAAAAACGTAAGGGGTACCACTGTCGTTTTTTTTTTCGGGCCGAATTTTTGAGTTTCGATATCTCAGCTCTGGAAGGGGCTAAAGCCTCCATTTTTGCACTCAGGTCTAAGTCTCATGGCCCTCTATCAGAATCCAGAGTTTTGGGAAGATTGGAGAAACTTAATTTTTCGCCCAAAAAAAAAAAAAACGTAAGGGGTACCACTGTCGTTTTTTTTTTCGGGCCGAATTTTTGAGTTTCGATATCTCAGCTCTGGAAGGGGCTAAAGCCTCCATTTTTGCACTCAGGTCTAAGTCTCATGGCCCTCTATCAGAATCCAGAGTTTTGGGAAGATTGGAGAAACTTAATTTTTCGCCCCAAAAAAAAAAAAAACGAAAGGGGTACCACTGTCGGTTTTTTTTTTTCGGGTAGAATTTTTGAGTTTCGATATTTCAGCTCTGGAAGGGTCTAGAGCATCCATTTTTGCACTCAGGTCTAAGTCTCATGGCCCTCTATCAGAATCCAGAGTTTTGGGAAGATTGGAGAAACTTAATTTTTCGCCCAAAAAAAAAAAACGTAAGGGGTACCACTGTCGTTTTTTTTTCGGGCCGAATTTTTGAGTTTCGATATCTCAGCTGTGGAAGGGGCTAGAGCCTCCATTTTTGCACTCAGGTCTAAGTCTCATGGCCCTCTATCAGAATCCAGAGTTTTGGGAAGATTGGAGAAACTTAATTTTTCGCCCAAAAAAAAAAAAACGTAAGGGGTACCACTGTCGTTTTTTTTTCGGGCCGAATTTTTGAGTTTCGATATCTCAGCTCTGAAAGGGGCTAAAGCCTCCATTTTTGCACTCAGGTCTAACTCTCATGGCCCTCTATCAGAATCCAGAGTTTTGGGAAGATTGGAGAAACTTAATTTTTCGCCCAAAAAAAAAAAACGTAAGGGGTACCACTGTTGTTTTTTTTTCGGGCCGAATTTTTGAGTTTCGATATCTCAGCTCTGGAAGGGGCTAAAGCCTCCATTTTTGCACTCATGTCTAAGTCTCATGGCCCTCTATCAGAATCCAGAGTTTTGGGAAGATTGGAGAAACTTAATTTTTCGCCCAAAAAAAAAAACGTAAGGGGTACCACTGTCGGTTTTTTTTTCGGGCCGAATTTTTGAGTTTCGATATCTCAGCCGTGGAAGGGGCTAGAGCCTCCATTTTTGCACTCAGGTCTAAGTCTCATGGCCCTCTATCAGAATCCAGAGTTTTGGGAAGATTGGAGAAACTTAATTTTTCGCCCAAAAAAAAAAAACGTAAGGGGTACCACTGTCGTTTTTTTTTCGGGCCGAATTTTTGAGTTTCGATATCTCAGCTCTGGAAGGGGCTAAAGCCTCCATTTTTGCACTCAGGTCTAAGTCTCATGGCCCTCTATCAGAATCCAGAGTTTTGGGAAGATTGGAGAAACTTAATTTTTCGCCCAAAAAAAAAAAAAAACGTAAGGGGTACCACTGTCGTTTTTTTTTTTTCGGGCCGAATTTTTGAGTTTCGATATCTCAGCTCTGGAAGGGGCTAAAGCCTTCATTTTTGCACTCAGGTCTAAGTCTCATGGCCCTCTATCAGAATCCAGAGTTTTGGGAAGATTGGAGAAACTTAATTTTTCGCCCAAAAAAAAAAAAAAAAAAAGTAAGGGGTACCACTGTCGTTTTTTTTTTTCGGGCCGAATTTTTGAGTTTCGATATCTCAGCTCTGGAAGGGGCTAAAGCCTCCATTTTTGCACTCAGGTCTAAGTCTCATGGCCCTCTATCAGAATCCAGAGTTTTGGGAAGATTGGAGAAACTTAATTTTTCGCCCAAAAAAAAAAAAAACGTAAGGGGTACCACTGTCGTTTTTTTTTTCGGGCCGAATTTTTGAGTTTCGATATCTCAGCTGTGGAAGGGGCTAGAGCCTCCATTTTTGCACTCAGGTCTAAGTCTCATGGCCCTCTATCAGAATCCAGAGTTTTGGGAAGATTGGAGATACTTAATTTTTCGCCCAAAAAAAAAAAACGTAAGGGGTACCACTGTCGTTTTTTTTTCGGGCCGAATTTTTGAGTTTCGATATCTCAGCTCTGGAAGGGGCTAAAGCCTCCATTTTTGCACTCAGGTCTAAGTCTCATGGCCCTCTATCAGAATCCAGAGTTTTGGGAAGATTGGAGATACTTAATTTTTCGCCCAAAAAAAAAAAACGTAAGGGGTACCACTGTCGTTTTTTTTTCGGGCCGAATTTTTGAGTTTCGATATCTCAGCTCTGGAAGGGGCTAAAGCCTCCATTTTTGCACTCAGGTCTAAGTCTCATGGCCCTCTATCAGAATCCAGAGTTTTGGGAAGATTGGAGAAACTTAATTTTTCGCCCAAAAAAAAAAAACGTAAGGGGTACCACTGTCGTTTTTTTTTCGGGCCGAATTTTTGAGTTTCGATATCTCAGCCGTGGAAGGGGCTAGAGCCTCCATTTTTGCACTCAGGTCTAAGTCTCATGGCCCTCTATCAGAATCCAGAGTTTTGGGAAGATTGGAGATACTTAATTTTTCGCCCAAAAAAAAAAAACGTAAGGGGTACCACTGTCGTTTTTTTTTCGGGCCGAATTTTTGAGTTTCGATATCTCAGCTCTGGAAGGGGCTAAAGCCTCCATTTTTGCACTCAGGTCTAAGTCTCATGGCCCTCTATCAGAATCCAGAGTTTTGGGAAGATTGGAGAAACGTAATTTTTCGCCCCAAAAAAAAAACGTAAGGGGTACCTCTGTCGTTTTTTTTTCGGGCCGAATTATTGAGTTTCGATATCTCAGCTGTGGAAGGGGCTAGATTCTCCATTTTTGCACTCAGGTCTAAGTCTCATGGCCCTCTATCAGAATCCAGAGTTTTGGAAAGATTGGAGAAACTTAATTTTTCGCCCAAAAAAAAAAAAACGAAAGGGGTACCACTGTCGGGTTTTTTTTTCGGGTAGAATTTTTGAGTTTCGATATCTCAGCTCTGGAAGGGTCTAGAGCATCCATTTTTGCACTCAGGTCTAACTCTCATGGCCCTCTATCAGAATCCAGAGTTTTGGAAAGATTGGAGAAACTTAATTTTTCGCCCCAAAAAAAAAAAACGTAAGGGGTACCACTGTCGTTTTTTTTTTCGGGCCGAATTTTTGAGTTTCGATATCTCAGCTGTGGAAGGGGCTAGAGCCTCCATTTTTGCACTCAGGTCTAAGTCTCATGGCCCTCTATCAGAATCCAGAGTTTTGGGAAGATTGGAGAAACTTAATTTTTCGCCCAAAAAAAAAAAAACGTAAGGGGTACCACTGTCGTTTTTTTTTCGGGCCGAATTTTTGAGTTTCGATATCTCAGCTCTGAAAGGGGCTAAAGCCTCCATTTTTGCACTCAGGTCTAAGTCTCATGGCCCTCTATCAGAATCCAGAGTTTTGGGAAGATTGGAGAAACTTAATTTTTCGCCCAAAAAAAAAACGTAAGGGGTACCACTGTCGTTTTTTTTTCGGGCCGAATTTTTGAGTTTCGATATCTCAGCTCTGGAAGGGGCTAAAGCCTCCATTTTTGCACTCAGGTCTAAGTCTCATGGCCCTCTATCAGAATCCAGAGTTTTGGGAAGATTGGAGAAACTTAATTTTTCGCCCAAAAAAAAAAAAAAACATAAGGGGTACCACTGTCGTTTTTTTTTCGGGCCGAATTTTTGAGTTTCGATATCTCAGCTGTGGAAGGGGCTAGAGCCTCCATTTTTGCACTCAGGTCTAAGTCATATGGCCCTCTATCAGAATCCAGAGTTTTGGGGAGATTGGAGATACTTAATTTTTCGCCCAAAAAAAAAAAACGTAAGGGGTACCACTGTCGTTTTTTTTTTTCGGGCCGAATTTTTGAGTTTCGATATCTCAGCTCTGGAAGGGGCTAAAGCCTCCATTTTTGCACTCAGGTCTAAGTCTCATGGCCCTCTATCAGAATCCAGAGTTTTGGGAAGATTGGAGAAACTTAATTTTTCGCCCAAAAAAAAAAAAAACGTAAGGGGTACCACTGTCGTTTTTTTTTCGGGCCGAATTTTTGAGTTTCGATATCTCAGCCGTGGAAGGGGCTAGAGCCTCCATTTTTGCACTCAGGTCTAAGTCTCATGGCCCTCTATCAGAATCCAGAGTTTTGGGAAGATTGGAGAAACTTAATTTTTCGCCCAAAAAAAAAAAACATAAGGGGTACCACTGTCGTTTTTTTTTTCGGGCCGAATTTTTGAGTTTCGATATCTCAGCTGTGGAAGGGGCTAGAGCCTCCATTTTTGCACTCAGGTCTAAGTCTCATGGCCCTCTATCAGAATCGAGAGTTTTGGGAAGATTGGAGAAACTTAATTTTTCACCCAAAAAAAAAAAACGTAAGGGGTACCACTGTCGTTTATTTTTCGGGCCGAATTTTTGAATTTCGATATCTCAGCTCTGGAAGGGGCTAGAGCCTCCATTTTTGCACTCAGGTCTAAGTCTCATGGCCCTCTATCAGAATCCAGAGTTTTGGGAAGATTGGAGATACTTAATTTTTCGCCCAAAAAAAAAAAAAAACGTAAGGGGTACCACTGTCGTTTTTTTTTTCGGGCCGAATTTTTGAGTTTCGATATCTCAGCTCTGGAAGGGGCTAAAGCCTCCATTTTTGCACTCAGGTCTAAGTCTCATGGCCCTCTATCAGAATCCAGAGTTTTGGGAAGATTGGAGAAACTTAATTTTTCGCCCAAAAAAAAAAAACGTAAGGGGTACCACTGTCGTTTTTTTTTCGGGCCGAATTTTTGAGTTTCGATATCTCAGCCGTGGAAGGGGCTAGAGCCTCCATTTTTGCACTCAGGTCTAAGTCTCATGGCCCTCTATCAGAATCCAGAGTTTTGGGAAGATTGGAGAAACTTAATTTTTCGCCCAAAAAAAAAAAAACATAAGGGGTACCACTGACGTTTTTTTTTTCGGGCCGAATTTTTGAGTTTCGATATCTCAGCTGTGGAAGGGGCTAGAGCCTCCATTTTTGCACTCAGGTCTAAGTCTCATGGCCCTCTATCAGAATCCAGAGTTTTGGGAAGATTGGAGAAACTTAATTTTTCACCCAAAAAAAAAAAAGTAAGGGGTACCACTGTCGTTTATTTTTCGGGCCGAATTTTTGAATTTCGATATCTCAGCTTTGGAAGGGGCTAGAGCCTCCATTTTTGCACTCAGGTCTAAGTCTCATGGCCCTCTATCAGAATCCAGAGTTTTGGGAAGATTGGAGAAACTTAATTTTTCGCCCAAAAAAAAAAAACGTAAGGGGTACCACTGTCGTTTTTTTTTCGGGCCGAATTTTTGAGTTTCGATATCTCAGCCGTGGAAGGGGCTAGAGCCTCCATTTTTGCACTCAGGTCTAAGTCTCATGGCCCTCTATCAGAATCCAGAGTTTTGGGAAGATTGGAGAAACTTAATTTTTCGCCCAAAAAAAAAAAACATAAGGGGTACCACTGACGTTTTTTTTTTCGGGCCGAATTTTTGAGTTTCGATATCTCAGCTGTGGAAGGGGCTAGAGCCTCCATTTTTGCACTCAGGTCTAAGTCTCATGGCCCTCTATCAGAATCCAGAGTTTTGGGAAGATTGGAGAAACTTAATTTTTCACCCAAAAAAAAAAAGTAAGGGGTACCACTGTCGTTTATTTTTCGGGCCGAATTTTTGAATTTCGATATCTCAGCTTTGGAAGGGGCTAGAGCCTCCATTTTTGCACTCAGGTCTAAGTCTCATGGCCCTCTATCAGAATCCAGAGTTTTGGGAAGATTGGAGAAACTTAATTTTTCGCCCCAAAAAAAAAACGTAAGGGGTACCTCTGTCGTTTTTTTTTCGGGCCGAATTATTGAGTTTCGATATCTCAGCTGTGGAAGGGGCTAGATTCTCCATTTTTGCACTCAGGTCTAAGTCTCATGGCCCTCTATCAGAATCCAGAGTTTTGGGAAGATTGGAGAAACCTAATTTTTCGCCCAAAAAAAAAACATAAGGGGTACCACTGTCATTTTTTTTTCGGGCCGAATTTTTGAGTTTCGATATCTCAGCTCTGGAAGGGGCTAAAGCCTCCATTTTTGCACTCAGGTCTAAGTCTCATGGCCCTCTATCAGAATCCAGAGTTTTGGGAACATTGGAGAAACTTAATTTTTCACCCCCCCCCCCAAAAAAAACGTAAGGGGTACCACTGTCGTTTTTTTTTTTCGGGCCGAATTTTTGAGTTTCGATATCTCAGCTGTGGAAGGGGCTAGAGCCTCCATTTTTGCACTCAGGTCTAAGTCTCATGGCCCTCTATCAGAATCCAGAGTTTTGGGAAGATTGGAGAAACTTAATTTTTCGCCCAAAAAAAAAAAAAACGTAAGGGGTACCACTGTCGTTTTTTTTTCGGGCCGAATTTTTGAGTTTCGATATCTCAGCTCTGAAAGGGGCTAAAGCCTCCATTTTTGCACTCAGGTCTAACTCTCATGGCCCTCTATCAGAATCCAGAGTTTTGGGAAGATTGGAGAAACTTAATTTTTCGCCCAAAAAAAAAAACGTAAGGGGTACCACTGTTGTTTTTTTTTCGGGCCGAATTTTTGAGTTTCGATATCTCAGCTCTGGAAGGGGCTAAAGCCTCCATTTTTGCACTCAGGTCTAAGTCTCATGGCCCTCTATCAGAATCCAGAGTTTTGGGAAGATTGGAGAAACTTAATTTTTCGCCCAAAAAAAAAAAACGTAAGGGGTACCACTGTCGTTTTTTTTTTCGGGCCGAATTTTTGAGTTTCGATATCTCAGCCGTGGAAGGGGCTAGAGCCTCCATTTTTGCACTCAGGTCTAAGTCTCATGGCCCTCTATCAGAATCCAGAGTTTTGGGAAGATTGGAGAAACTTAATTTTTCGCCCAAAAAAAAAAACGTAAGGGGTACCACTGTCGTTTTTTTTTCGGGCCGAATTTTTGAGTTTCGATATCTCAGCTCTGGAAGGGGCTAAAGCCTCCATTTTTGCACTCAGGTCTAAGTCTCATGGCCCTCTATCAGAATCCAGAATTTTGGGAAGATTGGAGAAACTTAATTTTTCGCCCAAAAAAAAAAAAAACGTAAGGGGTACCACTGTCGTTTTTTTTTTTCGGGCCGAATTTTTGAGTTTCGATATCTCAGCTCTGGAAGGGGCTAAAGCCTCCATTTTTGCACTCAGGTCTAAGTCTCATGGCCCTCTATCAGAATCCAGAGTTTTGGGAAGATTGGAGAAACTTAATTTTTCGCCCAAAAAAAAAAAAAACGTAAGGGGTACCACTGTCGTTTTTTTTTTCGGGCCGAATTTTTGAGTTTCGATATCTCAGCTGTGGAAGGGGCTAGAGCCTCCATTTTTGCACTCAGGTCTAAGTCTCATGGCCCTCTATCAGAATCCAGAGTTTTGGGAAGATTGGAGAAACTTAATTTTTCGCCCAAAAAAAAAAAAAACGTAAGGGGTACCACTGTCGTTTTTTTTTCGGGCCGAATTTTTGAGTTTCGATATCTCAGCTCTGAAAGGGGCTAAAGCCTCCATTTTTGCACTCAGGTCTAAGTCTCATGGCCCTCTATCAGAATCCAGAGTTTTGGGAAGATTGGAGAAACTTAATTTTTCGCCCAAAAAAAAAAAACGTAAGGGGTACCACTGTTGTTTTTTTTTCGGGCCGAATTTTTGAGTTTCAATATCTCAGCTGTGGAAGGGGCTAAAGCCTCCATTTTTGCACTCAGGTCTAAGTCTCATGGCCCTCTATCAGAATCCAGAGTTTTGGGAAGATTGGAGAAACTTAATTTTTCGCCCAAAAAAAAAAAACGTAAGGGGTACCACTGTCGTTTTTTTTTTTCGGGCCGAATTTTTGAGTTTCGATATCTCAGCTCTGGAAGGGGCTAGAGCCTCCATTTTTGCACTCAGGTCTAAGTCTCATGGCCCTCTATCAGAATCAAGAGTTTCGGGAAGATTGGAGAAACTTAATTTTTCGCCCAAAAAAAAAAAAATGTAAGGGGTACCACTGTCGTTTTTTTTTTTTTCGGGCCGAATTTTTGAGTTTCGATATCTCAGCTCTGGAAGGGGCTAAAGCCTCCATTTTTGCACTCAGGTCTAAGTCTCATGGCCCTCTATCAGAATCCAGAGTTTTGGGAAGATTGGAGAAACTTAATTTTTCGCCCAAAAAAAAAAACGAAAGGGGTACCACTGTCGGTTTTTTTTTTTCGGGTAGAATTTTTGAGTTTCGATATCTCAGCTCTGGAAGGGTCTAGAGCATCCATTTTTGCACTCAGGTTTAAATCTCATGACCCTCTATCAGAATCCAGAGTTTTGAGGAGATTGGAGAAACTTAATTTTTCGCCGGAAAAAAAAAACGAAAGGGGTACCGCTGTCGTTTTTTTTTCGGGTTGACTTTTTGAGTTTCGATATCTCAGCTCTGAAAGGGGCTAAAGCCTCCATTTTTGCACTCAGGTCTAACTCTCATGGCCCTCTATCAGAATCCAGAGTTTTGGGAAGATTGGAGAAACTTAATTTTTCCCCCCCCAAAAAAAAAACGTAAGGGGTACCACTGTCGTTTTTTTTTTCGGGCCGAATTTTTGAGTTTCGATATCTCAGCTGTGGAAGGGGCTAGAGCCTCCATTTTTGCACTCAGGTCTAAGTCTCATGGCCCTCTATCAGAATCCAGAGTTTTGGGAAGATTGGAGAAACTTAATTTTTCGCCCAAAAAAAAAAAAAACGTAAGGGGTACCACTGTCGTTTTTTTTTTCGGGCCGAATTTTTGAGTTTCGATATCTCAGCTCTGAAAGGGGCTAAAGCCTCCATTTTTGCACTCAGGTCTAAGTCTCATGGCCCTCTATCAGAATCCAGAGTTTTGGGAAGATTGGAGAAACTTAATTTTTCGCCCAAAAAAAAAAAACGTAAGGGGTACCACTGTTGTTTTTTTTTCGGGCCGAATTTTTGAGTTTCAATATCTCAGCTGTGGAAGGGGCTAAAGCCTCCATTTTTGCACTCAGGTCTAAGTCTCATGGCCCTCTATCAGAATCCAGAGTTTTGGGAAGATTGGAGAAACTTAATTTTTCGCCCAAAAAAAAAAAACGAAAGGGGTACCACTGTCGGTTTTTTTTTTTCGGGTAGAATTTTTGAGTTTCGATATCTCAGCTCTGGAAGGGTCTAGAGCATCCATTTTTGCACTCAGGTTTAAATCTCATGACCCTCTATCAGAATCCAGAGTTTTGAGGAGATTGGAGAAACTTAATTTTTCGCCGGAAAAAAAAACGAAAGGGGTACCGCTGTCGTTTTTTTTTCGGGTTGACTTTTTGAGTTTCGATATCTCAGCTCTGAAAGGGGCTAAAGCCTCCATTTTTGCACTCAGGTCTAACTCTCATGGCCCTCTATCAGAATCCAGAGTTTTGGGAAGATTGGAGAAACTTAATTTTCCCCCCCCCCCGAAAAAAACGTAAGGGGTACCACTGTCGTTTTTTTTTTCGGGCCGAATTTTTGAGTTTCGATATCTCAGCTGTGGAAGGGGCTAGAGCCTCCATTTTTGCACTCAGGTCTAAGTCTCATGGCCCTCTATCAGAATCCAGAGTTTTGGGAAGATTGGAGAAACTTAATTTTTCGCCCAAAAAAAAAAAACGTAAGGGGTACCACTGTCGTTTTTTTTTTTCGGGCCGAATTTTTGAGTTTCGATATCTCAGCTCTGGAAGGGGCTAAAGCCTCCATTTTTGCACTCAGGTCTAAGTCTCATGGCCCTCTATCAGAATCAAGAGTTTCGGGAAGATTGGAGAAACTTAATTTTTCGCCGAAAAAAAAAAAAATGTAAGGGGTACCACTGTCGTTTTTTTTTTCGGGCCGAATTTTTGAGTTTCGATATCTCAGCTCTGGAAGGGGCTAAAGCCTCCATTTTTGCACTCAGGTCTAAGTCTCATGGCCCTCTATCAGAATCAAGAGTTTCGGGAAGATTGGAGAAACTTAATTTTTCGCCGAAAAAAAAAAAAATGTAAGGGGTACCACTGTCGTTTTTTTTTTCGGGCCGAATTTTTGAGTTTCGATATCTCAGCTCTGGAAGGGGCTAAAGCCTCCATTTTTGCACTCAGGTCTAAGTCTCATGGCCCTCTATCAGAATCCAGAGTTTTGGGAAGATTGGAGAAACTTAATTTTTCGCCCAAAAAAAAAAAACGAAAGGGGTACCACTGTCGGTTTTTTTTTTTCGGGTAGAATTTTTGAGTTTCGATATCTCAGCTCTGGAAGGGTCTAGAGCATCCATTTTTGCACTCAGGTTTAAATCTCATGACCCTCTATCAGAATCCAGAGTTTTGAGGAGATTGGAGAAACTTAATTTTTCGCCGGAAAAAAAAAACGAAAGGGGTACCGCTGTCGTTTTTTTTTCGGGTTGACTTTTTGAGTTTCGATATCTCAGCTCTGAAAGGGGCTAAAGCCTCCATTTTTGCACTCAGGTCTAACTCTCATGGCCCTCTATCAGAATCCAGAGTTTTGGGAAGATTGGAGAAACTTAATTTTCCCCCCCCCAAAAAAAAACGTAAGGGGTACCACTGTCGTTTTTTTTTTCGGGCCGAATTTTTGAGTTTCGATATCTCAGCTGTGGAAGGGGCTAGAGCCTCCATTTTTGCACTCAGGTCTAAGTCTCATGGCCCTCTATCAGAATCCAGAGTTTTGGGAAGATTGGAGAAACTTAATTTTTCGCCCAAAAAAAAAAAAAACGTAAGGGGTACCACTGTCGTTTTTTTTTCGGGCCGAATTTTTGAGTTTCGATATCTCAGCTCTGAAAGGGGCTAAAGCCTCCATTTTTGCACTCAGGTCTAAGTCTCATGGCCCTCTATCAGAATCCAGAGTTTTGGGAAGATTGGAGAAACTTAATTTTTCGCCCAAAAAAAAAAACGTAAGGGGTACCACTGTCGTTTTTTTTTTCGGGCCGAATTTTTGAGTTTCGATATCTCAGCTCTGGAAGGGGCTAAAGCCTCCATTTTTGCACTCAGGTCTAAGTCTCATGGCCCTCTATTAGAATCCAGAGTTTTGGGAAGATTGGAGAAACTTAATTTTTCGCCCAAAAAAAAAAAAAACATAAGGGGTACCACTGTCGTTTTTTTTTCGGGCCGAATTTTTGAGTTTCGATATCTCAGCTGTGGAAGGGGCTAGAGCCTCCATTTTTGCACTCAGGTCTAAGTCATATGGCCCTCTATCAGAATCCAGAGTTTTGGGGAGATTGGAGATACTTAATTTTTCGCCCAAAAAAAAAAAACGTAAGGGGTACCACTGTCGTTTTTTTTTTCGGGCCGAATTTTTGAGTTTCGATATCTCAGCTCTGGAAGGGGCTAAAGCCTCCATTTTTGCACTCAGGTCTAAGTCTCATGGCCCTCTATCAGAATCCAGAGTTTTGGGAAGATTGGAGAAACTTAATTTTTCGCCCAAAAAAAAAAAACGTAAGGGGTACCACTGTCGTTTTTTTTTCGGGCCGAATTTTTGAGTTTCGATATCTCAGCCGTGGAAGGGGCTAGAGCCTCCATTTTTGCACTCAGGTCTAAGTCTCATGGCCCTCTATCAGAATCCAGAGTTTTGGGAAGATTGGAGAAACTTAATTTTTCGCCCAAAAAAAAAAAACATAAGGGGTACCACTGTCGTTTTTTTTTTTCGGGCCGAATTTTTGAGTTTCGATATCTCAGCTGTGGAAGGGGCTAGAGCCTCCATTTTTGCACTCAGGTCTAAGTCTCATGGCCCTCTATCAGAATCCAGAGTTTTGGGAAGATTGGAGAAACTTAATTTTTCACCCAAAAAAAAAAACGTAAGGGGTACCACTGTCGTTTATTTTTCGGGCCGAATTTTTGAGTTTCGATATCTCAGCTGTGGAAGGGGCTAGAGCCTCCATTTTTGCACTCAGGTCTAAGTCTCATGGCCCTCTATCAGAATCCAGAGTTTTGGGAAGATTGGAGAAACTTAATTTTTCGCCCAAAAAAAAAAAAACGTAAGGGGTACCACTGTTGTTTTTTTTTCGGGCCGAATTTTTGAGTTTCAATATCTCAGCTGTGGAAGGGGCTAAAGCCTCCATTTTTGCACTCAGGTCTAAGTCTCATGGCCCTCTATCAGAATCCAGAGTTTTGGGAAGATTGGAGAAACTTAATTTTTCGCCCAAAAAAAAAAAACGTAAGGGGTACCACTGTCGTTTTTTTTTTCGGGCCGAATTTTTGAGTTTCGATATCTCAGCTCTGGAAGGGGCTAGAGCCTCCATTTTTGCACTCAGGTCTAAGTCTCATGGCCCTCTATCAGAATCAAGAGTTTCGGGAAGATTGGAGAAACTTAATTTTTCGCCCAAAAAAAAAAAAATGTAAGGGGTACCATTGTCGTTTTTTTTTTCGGGCCGAATTTTTGAGTTTCGATATCTCAGCTCTGGAAGGGGCTAAAGCCTCCATTTTTGCACTCAGGTCTAAGTCTCATGGCCCTCTATCAGAATCCAGAGTTTTGGGAAGATTGGAGAAACTTAATTTTTCGCCGAAAAAAAAAAAAATGTAAGGGGTACCACTGTCGTTTTTTTTTTCGGGCCGAATTTTTGAGTTTCGATATCTCAGCTCTGGAAGGGGCTAAAGCCTCCATTTTTGCACTCAGGTCTAAGTCTCATGGCCCTCTATCAGAATCCAGAGTTTTGGGAAGATTGGAGAAACTTAATTTTTCGCCCAAAAAAAAAAAAACGAAAGGGGTACCACTGTCGGTTTTTTTTTTTCGGGTAGAATTTTTGAGTTTCGATATCTCAGCTCTGGAAGGGTCTAGAGCATCCATTTTTGCACTCAGGTTTAAATCTCATGACCCTCTATCAGAATCCAGAGTTTTGAGGAGATTGGAGAAACTTAATTTTTCGCCGGAAAAAAAAAACGAAAGGGGTACCGCTGTCGTTTTTTTTTCGGGTTGACTTTTTGAGTTTCGATATCTCAGCTCTGAAAGGGGCTAAAGCCTCCATTTTTGCACTCAGGTCTAACTCTCATGGCCCTCTATCAGAATCCAGAGTTTTGGGAAGATTGGAGAAACTTAATTTTCCCCCCCCCCAAAAAAAAACGTAAGGGGTACCACTGTCGTTTTTTTTTTCGGGCCGAATTTTTGAGTTTCGATATCTCAGCTGTGGAAGGGGCTAGAGCCTCCATTTTTGCACTCAGGTCTAAGTCTCATGGCCCTCTATCAGAATCCAGAGTTTTGGGAAGATTGGAGAAACTTAATTTTTCGCCCAAAAAAAAAAAAAACGTAAGGGGTACCACTGTCGTTTTTTTTTCGGGCCGAATTTTTGAGTTTCGATATCTCAGCTCTGAAAGGGGCTAAAGCCTCCATTTTTGCACTCAGGTCTAAGTCTCATGGCCCTCTATCAGAATCCAGAGTTTTGGGAAGATTGGAGAAACTTAATTTTTCGCCCAAAAAAAAAAACGTAAGGGGTACCACTGTCGTTTTTTTTTTCGGGCCGAATTTTTGAGTTTCGATATCTCAGCTCTGGAAGGGGCTAAAGCCTCCATTTTTGCACTCAGGTCTAAGTCTCATGGCCCTCTATTAGAATCCAGAGTTTTGGGAAGATTGGAGAAACTTAATTTTTCGCCCAAAAAAAAAAAAAACATAAGGGGTACCACTGTCGTTTTTTTTTCGGGCCGAATTTTTGAGTTTCGATATCTCAGCTGTGGAAGGGGCTAGAGCCTCCATTTTTGCACTCAGGTCTAAGTCATATGGCCCTCTATCAGAATCCAGAGTTTTGGGGAGATTGGAGATACTTAATTTTTCGCCCAAAAAAAAAAAACGTAAGGGGTACCACTGTCGTTTTTTTTTTCGGGCCGAATTTTTGAGTTTCGATATCTCAGCTCTGGAAGGGGCTAAAGCCTCCATTTTTGCACTCAGGTCTAAGTCTCATGGCCCTCTATCAGAATCCAGAGTTTTGGGAAGATTGGAGAAACTTAATTTTTCGCCCAAAAAAAAAAAAACGTAAGGGGTACCACTGTCGTTTTTTTTTCGGGCCGAATTTTTGAGTTTCGATATCTCAGCCGTGGAAGGGGCTAGAGCCTCCATTTTTGCACTCAGGTCTAAGTCTCATGGCCCTCTATCAGAATCCAGAGTTTTGGGAAGATTGGAGAAACTTAATTTTTCGCCCAAAAAAAAAAAACATAAGGGGTACCACTGTCGTTTTTTTTTTTCGGGCCGAATTTTTGAGTTTCGATATCTCAGCTGTGGAAGGGGCTAGAGCCTCCATTTTTGCACTCAGGTCTAAGTCTCATGGCCCTCTATCAGAATCCAGAGTTTTGGGAAGATTGGAGAAACTTAATTTTTCACCCAAAAAAAAAAACGTAAGGGGTACCACTGTCGTTTATTTTTCGGGCCGAATTTTTGAGTTTCGATATCTCAGCTGTGGAAGGGGCTAGAGCCTCCATTTTTGCACTCAGGTCTAAGTCTCATGGCCCTCTATCAGAATCCAGAGTTTTGGGAAGATTGGAGAAACTTAATTTTTCGCCCAAAAAAAAAAAACGTAAGGGGTACCACTGTTGTTTTTTTTTCGGGCCGAATTTTTGAGTTTCAATATCTCAGCTGTGGAAGGGGCTAAAGCCTCCATTTTTGCACTCAGGTCTAAGTCTCATGGCCCTCTATCAGAATCCAGAGTTTTGGGAAGATTGGAGAAACTTAATTTTTCGCCCAAAAAAAAAAAACGTAAGGGGTACCACTGTCGTTTTTTTTTTCGGGCCGAATTTTTGAGTTTCGATATCTCAGCTCTGGAAGGGGCTAGAGCCTCCATTTTTGCACTCAGGTCTAAGTCTCATGGCCCTCTATCAGAATCAAGAGTTTCGGGAAGATTGGAGAAACTTAATTTTTCGCCCAAAAAAAAAAAAAATGTAAGGGGTACCATTGTCGTTTTTTTTTTCGGGCCGAATTTTTGAGTTTCGATATCTCAGCTCTGGAAGGGGCTAAAGCCTCCATTTTTGCACTCAGGTCTAAGTCTCATGGCCCTCTATCAGAATCCAGAGTTTTGGGAAGATTGGAGAAACTTAATTTTTCGCCAAAAAAAAAAAACGAAAGGGGTACCACTGTCGGTTTTTTTTTTCGGGTAGAATTTTTGAGTTTCGATATCTCAGCTCTGGAAGGGTCTAGAGCATCCATTTTTGCACTCAGGTTTAAATCTCATGACCCTCTATCAGAATCCAGAGTTTTGAGGAGATTGGAGAAACTTAATTTTTCGCCGGAAAAAAAAAACGAAAGGGGTACCGCTGTCGTTTTTTTTTCGGGTTGACTTTTTGAGTTTCGATATCTCAGCTCTGAAAGGGGCTAAAGCCTCCATTTTTGCACTCAGGTCTAACTCTCATGGCCCTCTATCAGAATCCAGAGTTTTGGGAAGATTGGAGAAACTTAATTTTTCCCCCCCAAAAAAAAAAACGTAAGGGGTACCACTGTCGTTTTTTTTTTCGGGCCGAATTTTTGAGTTTCGATATCTCAGCTGTGGAAGGGGCTAGAGCCTCCATTTTTGCACTCAGGTCTAAGTCTCATGGCCCTCTATCAGAATCCAGAGTTTTGGGAAGATTGGAGAAACTTAATTTTTCGCCCAAAAAAAAAAAAACGTAAGGGGTACCACTGTCGTTTTTTTTTCGGGCCGAATTTTTGAGTTTCGATATCTCAGCTCTGAAAGGGGCTAAAGCCTCCATTTTTGCACTCAGGTCTAAGTCTCATGGCCCTCTATCAGAATCCAGAGTTTTGGGAAGATTGGAGAAACTTAATTTTTCGCCCAAAAAAAAAAACGTAAGGGGTACCACTGTCGTTTTTTTTTTCGGGCCGAATTTTTGAGTTTCGATATCTCAGCTCTGGAAGGGGCTAAAGCCTCCATTTTTGCACTCAGGTCTAAGTCTCATGGCCCTCTATCAGAATCCAGAGTTTTGGGAAGATTGGAGAAACTTAATTTTTCGCCCAAAAAAAAAAAAAAACATAAGGGGTACCACTGTCGTTTTTTTTTCGGGCCGAATTTTTGAGTTTCGATATCTCAGCTGTGGAAGGGGCTAGAGCCTCCATTTTTGCACTCAGGTCTAAGTCATATGGCCCTCTATCAGAATCCAGAGTTTTGGGGAGATTGGAGATACTTAATTTTTCGCCCAAAAAAAAAAAACGTAAGGGGTACCACTGTCGTTTTTTTTTTCGGGCCGAATTTTTGAGTTTCGATATCTCAGCTCTGGAAGGGGCTAAAGCCTCCATTTTTGCACTCAGGTCTAAGTCTCATGGCCCTCTATCAGAATCCAGAGTTTTGGGAAGATTGGAGAAACTTAATTTTTCGCCCAAAAAAAAAAAAACGTAAGGGGTACCACTGTCGTTTTTTTTTCGGGCCGAATTTTTGAGTTTCGATATCTCAGCCGTGGAAGGGGCTAGAGCCTCCATTTTTGCACTCAGGTCTAAGTCTCATGGCCCTCTATCAGAATCCAGAGTTTTGGGAAGATTGGAGAAACTTAATTTTTCGCCCAAAAAAAAAAACATAAGGGGTACCACTGTCGTTTTTTTTTTCGGGCCGAATTTTTGAGTTTCGATATCTCAGCTGTGGAAGGGGCTAGAGCCTCCATTTTTGCACTCAGGTCTAAGTCTCATGGCCCTCTATCAGAATCCAGAGTTTTGGGAAGATTGGAGATACTTAATTTTTCGCCCCAAAAAAAAAAAACGTAAGGGGTACCACTGTCGTTTTTTTTTCGGGCCGAATTTTTGAGTTTCGATATCTCAGCTCTGGAAGGGGCTAAAGCCTCCATTTTTGCACTCAGGTCTAAGTCTCATGGCCCTCTATCAGAATCCAGAGTTTTGGGAAGATTGGAGAAACTTAATTTTTCGCCCAAAAAAAAAAAACGTAAGGGGTACCACTGTCGTTTATTTTTCGGGCCGAATTTTTGAGTTTCGATATCTCAGCCGTGGAAGGGGCTAGAGCCTCCATTTTTGCACTCAGGTCTAAGTCTCATGGCCCTCTATCAGAATCCAGAGTTTTGGGAAGATTGGAGAAACTTAATTTTTCACCCAAAAAAAAAAACGTAAGGGGTACCACTGTCGTTTATTTTTCGGGCCGAATTTTTGAGTTTCGATATCTCAGCCGTGGAAGGGGCTAGAGCCTCCATTTTTGCACTCAGGTCTAAGTCTCATGGCCCTCTATCAGAATCCAGAGTTTTGGGAAGATTGGAGAAACTTAATTTTTCGCCCAAAAAAAAAAACATAAGGGGTACCACTGTCGTTTTTTTTTTCGGGCCGAATTTTTGAGTTTCGATATCTCAGCTGTGGAAGGGGCTAGAGCCTCCATTTTTGCACTCAGGTCTAAGTCTCATGGCCCTCTATCAGAATCCAGAGTTTTGGGAAGATTGGAGATACTTAATTTTTCGCCCCAAAAAAAAAAAACGTAAGGGGTACCACTGTCGTTTTTTTTTCGGGCCGAATTTTTGAGTTTCGATATCTCAGCTCTGGAAGGGGCTAAAGCCTCCATTTTTGCACTCAGGTCTAAGTCTCATGGCCCTCTATCAGAATCCAGAGTTTTGGGAAGATTGGAGAAACTTAATTTTTCGCCCAAAAAAAAAAAAACGTAAGGGGTACCACTGTCGTTTATTTTTCGGGCCGAATTTTTGAGTTTCGATATCTCAGCCGTGGAAGGGGCTAGAGCCTCCATTTTTGCACTCAGGTCTAAGTCTCATGGCCCTCTATCAGAATCCAGAGTTTTGGGAAGATTGGAGATACTTAATTTTTCGCCCAAAAAAAAAAAACGTAAGGGGTACCACTGTCGTTTTTTTTTCGGGCCGAATTTTTGAGTTTCGATATCTCAGCTCTGGAAGGGGCTAAAGCCTCCATTTTTGCACTCAGGTCTAAGTCTCATGGCCCTCTATCAGAATCCAGAGTTTTGGGAAGATTGGAGAAACTTAATTTTTCGCCCAAAAAAAAAAAAACGTAAGGGGTACCACTGTCGTTTTTTTTTCGGGCCGAATTTTTGAGTTTCGATATCTCAGCCGTGGAAGGGGCTAGAGCCTCCATTTTTGCACTCAGGTCTAAGTCTCATGGCCCTCTATCAGAATCCAGAGTTTTGGGAAGATTGGAGAAACTTAATTTTTCGCCCAAAAAAAAAAAACATAAGGGGTACCACTGTCGTTTTTTTTTTTCGGGCCGAATTTTTGAGTTTCGATATCTCAGCTGTGGAAGGGGCTAGAGCCTCCATTTTTGCACTCAGGTCTAAGTCTCATGGCCCTCTATCAGAATCCAGAGTTTTGGGAAGATTGGAGAAACTTAATTTTTCGCCCAAAAAAAAAAAAACGTAAGGGGTACCACTGTCGTTTTTTTTTCGGGCCGAATTTTTGAGTTTCGATATCTCAGCTCTGGAAGGGGCTAAAGCCTCCATTTTTGCACTCAGGTCTAAGTCTCATGGCCCTCTATCAGAATCCAGAGTTTTGGGAAGATTGGAGAAACTTAATTTTTCGCCCAAAAAAAAAAAAATGTAAGGGGTACCACTGTCGTTTTTTTTTTCGGGCCGAATTTTTGAGTTTCGATATCTCAGCTCTGGAAGGGGCTAAAGCCTCCATTTTTGCACTCAGGTCTAAGTCTCATGGCCCTCTATCAGAATCAAGAGTTTCGGGAAGATTGGAGAAACTTAATTTTTCGCCCAAAAAAAAAAAAATGTAAGGGGTACCACTGTCGTTTTTTTTTTCGGGCCGAATTTTTGAGTTTCGATATCTCAGCTCTGGAAGGGGCTAAAGCCTCCATTTTTGCACTCAGGTCTAAGTCTCATGGCCCTCTATCAGAATCCAGAGTTTTGGGAAGATTGGAGAAACTTAATTTTTCGCCCAAAAAAAAAAACGAAAGGGGTACCACTGTCGGTTTTTTTTTTCGGGTAGAATTTTTGAGTTTCGATATCTCAGCTCTGGAAGGGTCTAGAGCATCCATTTTTGCACTCAGGTTTAAATCTCATGACCCTCTATCAGAATCCAGAGTTTTGAGGAGATTGGAGAAACTTAATTTTTCGCCGGAAAAAAAAAACGAAAGGGGTACCGCTGTCGTTTTTTTTTCGGGTTGACTTTTTGAGTTTCGATATCTCAGCTCTGAAAGGGGCTAAAGCCTCCATTTTTGCACTCAGGTCTAACTCTCATGGCCCTCTATCAGAATCCAGAGTTTTGGGAAGATTGGAGAAACTTAATTTTTCGCCCAAAAAAAAAAAACGTAAGGGGTACCACTGTCGTTTTTTTTTCGGGCCGAATTTTTGAGTTTCGATATCTCAGCTCTGGAAGGGGCTAAAGCCTCCATTTTTGCACTCAGGTCTAAGTCTCATGGCCCTCTATCAGAATCCAGAGTTTTGGGAAGATTGGAGAAACTTAATTTTTCGCCCAAAAAAAAAAAAAACGAAAGGGGTACCACTGTCGGTTTTTTTTTTTCGGGTAGAATTTTTGAGTTTCGATATCTCAGCTCTGGAAGGGTCTAGAGCATCCATTTTTGCACTCAGGTTTAAGTCTCATGACCCTCTATCAGAATCCAGAGTTTTGAGGAGATTGGAGAAACTTAATTTTTCGCCGGAAAAAAAAACGAAAGGGGTACCACTGTCTTTTTTTTTTCGGGTTGACTTTTTGAGTTTCGATATCTCAGCTCTGGAAGGGTCTAAAGCCTCCATTTTTGCACTCAGGTTTAAGTCTCATGGCCCTCTATCAGAATCCAGAGTTTTGAGAAGATTGGAGAAACTAAATTTTTCGCCCAAAAAAAAAAAAAAACGAAAGGGGTACCACTGTTGTTGTTTTTTTTTCAGGTCGAATTTTTGAGTTTCGATATCTCAGCTCTGGGAGGGTCTAGAGCCTCCATTTTTCCACTCAGGTTAATGTCTCATGGCTCTCTATCAGAATCCAGAGTTTTGAGAAGATTGGAGAAACTTAATTTTTCGCCCGAAAAAAAAAAAACGAAAGGGGTACCACTGTCGTTTTTTTTTTTCGGGTCGATTTTTTGAGTTTCGATATCTCAGCTCTGGAAGGGTCTAGAGCCCAGGGGCGTCGCAACCATGGGGGATGTGGGTGTTTTAACACCCACACTTTTCCCGGTGAGAGTGTTCAACACCCGCACTTTTTCTGCCGTTTTTCCGCAGTTTTACACAAACGCCTTTCTACAGCCGCTCCTCCGTTTCTCTGGCGCTCAGTGTGTGTGTGTGCGCTCGCTGCGGCTGTCTCCTCTCAAACATGACACCGGCTTTGAGTGTGTCCGGCTGATGATTGGCTGTTCTGTCTTAAGTCCCGCCTCTCTTGATGTGTTAGATGTATCGGTCAGCTCGTGCTGAGGAGGCGGGAACTTATGGTTGTTTACATCTCCCTTTTCCAGGTACTTTGAATGAGTGTTTATGCTTTCGAGTTTTTTAAATAAGCTTGATATGTGTTTGGGAAGATGTTATGTTTATGTTTTATTGACATGTCCAGTGTTTTCATTATTATATTTCGTATTTTTGGATAAACAGTACAAGACTTGCGTTAGGCATTCTGTTTGTAATGCTGCGTGATTTGAAAAAAAAAAAAAAAAAAACGTGCTCTTTGCTCACACGATCAGCATGGTGTTCTGTGTTTTCTCCTAAATAAAAGCTCAAGGGTTTATTTCTTACAAGTGAAGAAATTAGGACAAAAGTATTGTAATTTTGATAGCATAATATAGAATATAATGACAAACTCTATATCTTAACTATAAAGATGTTTGAGCCCTCTTTAGGTAAGCAACAAGTCCATGCTTTTTCGTTGTTCAATGTGCACAGGCCTGGGTCGAATCCAGTTGAAGCTCTTAATTTTGAGCTCTCAATGTGCTCCAGATTGATGCATTTAACCTTAAAATGTATCAAATTTTCTTGCGGGGGAGCATGCCCCCAAACCCCCCTAGAGGGACAGGGGTCTACGTAACATGCCCAAATTTAAATGACACATCCATCCCCCACACTTTTCAAAAGCTTGCTACGCCTCTGGGCCAGAGGGACTGCTGCAAAGCCCACAAGGCCACATGATTGTTCAGGATTGAACATAATTCGTATACTGCAGTGGTGGATTTACAGACTGGCAGAGAAAAATGCAACACGTGTACATAACAAATCAGACTGAGGCACTGTGTAAATTGTTTATATGGTGATATAAGACGTGACGATTGAGGCGCAATTTAAGAATGGAAAACCAGATAATAAATCATGCATTACCACCTCAGCTGTTGATGGAGATTATACACTTAAATTTGCTAATAACCTTATTTTGTGGATATAAATGGCTGGAACTGGTTTTGGGTGTTTAATAAGGAAGTGCTCCTATGAAAACATGCAGTATTTTTAAATTCAGAACTCCGAAATTGGGTCACATGGAGTTCACAATGAAATGTTTTTAACTGAAGATAACAAACTTTGATTTATAAAACGTCTGCTGATGAAGCTGCCTGTCCTCCCCAAACAGTCTTTATTTGGGGTAATTTCCATCATATGAGAGAGAGAGAAAGAGAGAGAGAGAGAGAGAGAGAGAGAGAGAGAGAGAGAGAGAGAGAGAGGGGGGGGGGGAATCAATGCCTTGGTGCAACAGATGAATTCAGAAGCATGCCTCTTTTTCAGATTCCTGCACTTTGAATGAATTGATTGATTTATTTTAATTTCTCAAAGTCTGACATATATCAAATTGTGGAAGTGTGCAAGTTAAAGGAAGACAATCTTGTTCATGGAGCTATGAAATATAAGCTGCTATGCTTACTGCATTAAACACTCTCCCTTAAGCATGCAAATGTTTAATTTCTTGTTCTCTTAGCAGTACTTTTATTGAATGCTCAGAGTCATAAAAAGGGATATTCTTCTCAGAATGACTCCCAGCAGCCTAGCAGGAGTAAAATAATTTTAAGCTTCTAATGCATTACAATAAGTTAAAAAAGAAAGGACAAATCAAAATCAAAGTTTTATATAAAGACTAATTTATTTATATCTTCCCATTTCCAAATACAAACAAAAAAAAACAAAACAAAAAAACCCCACCAAACCCCCCAAAAATACAGTTTGAACAGTACATTCCAATTGCTTTTTTTTTTTTTAATCAAAACTTGTGTGTAAGGCAATGATTCCAAAAGTGCATAGTTTTTTCAGATGATGGTCATTTTATAATTACCTAATTTGAAAACATCAACATAGCATGCATGGAGATTCAGAGGGGATCTTCAGTGGAGATCTCCAGCGGTATGACCAAAAAGAGCAATTAAGATTATTCCTTCCAAGCAGTAAAAAAACATAATGAGGGTACTGCAGTAGGAGCAGACTTTACTAAATTAAAGTAAACTGTCATGAACCTGTCTCGTAACTACAAAGATTTATTGATATGTTTTGATCAAACTATTTCCACAAACAAACCATGTGATTTAAACAAAAAAAAATCAAAAAAAAAAAAATGTTGTCTATTTTTCCCTGGACATTTACACTGGGTTTCCTACAAACCCAAACACACATTAAAAATAAAACAATTTAAAAATATTAAAGAAACTGATTGTAGCACCAGCACGAAACAAAGAAACTTGTTCTGCTTTTTTCTTATTTGGAAAATACTACTTCAAGGTTTTCTTTGGATCAAATCCTCTGGCAGGTTCCAGTGCAGGCATCTTGGCTGTAGTGAAGCTTCTAGTTTTAGGTGCTATTTCCTCTAAATGTCGTCAGTGGTTAGCTCACAGTCTTCATTAGTTTCTATGTTTTAACCGCTGCAATGATCCCTTCTTTTACAGGTGCTGTTAAAAACACATAATGTTAAAGTAATGGCTTAATCAATCTTCACACTAATTTCACTTTGACATGCAATTTTTAAAAGTAATCTCACCTGCTTTTCCACAGGCCTTTTCACACTCATCTTGTGTATCAAAGCGATTCTGGTTCCCTCCACAGCCTCCGTACCAGAAGCGAGTACAGTTTCCACTAAGTGGGTCATAATGCCATTTAAGCACAAATTTAGCACAGGAACCTTCTTCTTTTGGTAGCTTGCAGATATCCACACTAGAGTGCAAGCCAGCTGTTAGAGAGAGAGGATAAGAAAAATGACAGAATTGAATATAATATATATTTATTTGCAAAAGCCTTTCAGATATACTGGATCTCAGTGAGGTTTTGTAAAATTAGCAGGTTTGTTTAGTTAACTAGACGGCATCAAGTGTTGTCCTCTGTGGACACTGGCATTTAACATGTTATGTCATCTGCAACATAGTTTCTTAAAACATTGTGTTTTGCCTTAAAATTAGCTATAGCTATACAGACCTTTCAGTTCACTTAATACTACATTTACACAATAATTTAACAGTATTCTTTTCAGAGGTCATAAAAAAGTGTTGAAAAAAAAGTATTGTTCACTAAGGAATGTGCATTACATAACAAGTAAAGAGGTGTTGTCTTAACATTTTCAAAGGTCTTTGGCAAGAAGGCAGTTCTTAACCTTCACATGGGCCATATTTCCCACATTATTATCCATGAACCCCGTTTCTTGTGTAAATCAATGTACACGCATCAGTGATTACTAAAATTATCTGATCTCTTCTGAATTGCAAATGCATTACTCACAGTACAGCACATTTTTTAATAAAGTGGTCCTATAACAGAATTTCGAACACTTCATCACTCTTGAAAAAGGTTCAAGAGGTTTTCAGACGTTAATGTAACCGGAGGACTGACCTGTAGCTGGTGCCGGGGGGAAAACAGTTTTGACATGCTTGTCACTTGCTTTATACTCAGCCACTGTGGTAATAAGAAAAAAATAATAATAATAATTGAACAACAAGTTTCCTATCTTTCATTTAATTGTACTCCCTTTTAAGAGTGCCTATTGTCATTTCCTCCACGAGGGAAAGTCTCTGCTAGTAATATACGGTCATTGTTGGTCAGTGCTGGAGAGTTACTGGGTGAATCATACAATGATATCTGAGTAAGGCACTGCATTTAGTGTACTGTAAATGATTTAGATATAAATAATCTAATTGACAAGTAGTCTAATTTTGTGTCCTAATCCTATTTTGGGATTGAAGCGTTTTTGACATGTGTACTGCAACCTGTAAACTGCTTTTATTGAGTGATTTTATTAATTATTATTTTTTTTTTAATCATGAAGTCTCCTAAATAGAGATAACAGATAACAAATTGATTGCTGCGGCGTTCGGGTCAAGGGGTCAAAGGGCGCACATACCTGTCTTCATGCAGCGTTTGAGGCAATCAGCCTCAGTCTCAAACCTATTGTCATTTCCTCCACAACCTCCATACCAGAACTGTGTACAGAATCCATTCTTTCTGTCAAAGTACCATTTAGCTTGGTAATCTTTGCATGGCAGTCCAGTGTCAAAGTCAAGTGAGCATGGGTCCATAAAATTGTTAACTGAAACATGCAAACACAGAGACAAACAAAGAGGGATTGTCACGAAAGAGAAAAGACAAAGACAGTTAGTGTTGTCAGTAAAATTAACATTTAGTCTGTAGATATTAGGTGATTGTTATAGCTCGTATGGGATTAACTAATTATTTTAATGGGTTAGCAAAATCAGGAATATGCATACCATGTTTCATTTCAAACTGTAATGTTTAAGCTTTGTTGTATGTTACACTTGGAAAGGCCACCAAAAGACATACAGTTCTCTATTCACAGGCTAGACATTTTTGTCTCAGAATAGGAGTAAGTTTAGTGCATTCACTTTAGTATTGTCAGCACTGTTGATCCAAAACCACTTTAAAGCACATATACTGCCATTTTCAGTTTATTTGATTTGTATGCTGTACAAGTGCCATCTGCATGTAATTAATGTGATGTCAGTCTCATGATGGCCGTCTCACAAATGTCTGCTTCATCATAACCCCCATTGAGTAAACATGCCTTTTATGTGAAAGAATCCCTGTTTTCCTTCAAAGTATTAAACTTTGTTAGTGGGTTATCAAGTCAAATGATGGTTTTTTTTTATAAGTCAAACTGTCCTGAATGAAAAGGGGTTCCCTATTACCAACTTATAAGACAATGATCTTCTTGATTTACTATGCTAAATACCTCAATCATAACAGAACAGAATCAAGAAATCATTTATAGTACAGATTTTTCAATCCTCCAACACTACAAAACCCTGTTTAACATACAGGTTTCTAAGCTGTTATACAAGTTTAACTGTTTTTTTTTTTATCTTTTAAACAATCAGTACAAAAACTAATATTGTGTATGCAGACATTTCATTGTTGATCTTGCACAAGCCTGACATACAAGAAACCTCTAATGCTATGATTTTTTTTTATCCCAAAGCACCCACAATGCTGCTGCTTTGATGTATAATTTAAACAAGATGTTCTCCAAAAATTCCAATTCAAAAACTTGTCTGAGAATCTCACAAACAAGTAAATTAAAAACATTCATTCATTTATGCTGATGCATGTGCTGTTTGTTTGTGGATAGGAATCCCCCCAAAAAACTATATTGGACATGTAATTTTTTTTTTTTTTTAGTGGGGTTGATCGTCTGTATCACTTACATATTTCTGGTTTACTTAAGGGTGCAGAGGACTCCATCCCCATTACTTGACTCGGAGCAAGAACCATCTGTTCTGCCGTTTCTGTTCATTATTACCAATATGAAATTAATTAGATCTCAATGAGATCATTGTTTTAATAATGCATTCACATTTAAACTCTGAACTATATAACAGTACTCAAGTGAGGGCCATCAAAATAAATTAAGGGCAATAGACTAAGAATGAATCTGTTGATAGGATTTGTTTTATACAAACAGATTCTGATAGTAAAAGTTTTACCTGTTATACTATATTAGCTGAAAAAGACTCTTTCTTATATTTTATAGAGAAAATACTTCATGCTTCTTACTCATTTCTGGTTTACTTAAGGGTGCAGAGGGCCCAAAGTCCATCACTTCACTTGGAGCAATAACCTTCTGTTCTGCTGATTCTGTTCAAAAGAAATCTGAAGTAAACTAACTCCTGCATGGATCTTAGTTTACAGTAATCATAAATACTTACATACTTATCAAACCCTGAACTATGGACAAGGTTAAAATACAGTATTATTACAGCTTTTTGTTATATCAAATTCAGAAAAAAAATCTGTATTCTACTAATCTGTCACTTACTAATATCTGGACTACTCAAAGGTGCAGTGGACATCAACCCAATCATTCCACTGGCATTAAGAATTTTCTGTTCTGCTGATTCTGTTAAAAAGGACAAATTTAAGGTTTTCTTGATGTTTCATTGCTCAGTTTTCTGGCAAGCATTCGTAGGGTGAATACAAAAAAAAAACAAAAAAAAAAAAACAACCAATCAACCTCTTTGCTCGTTAAGTTATACGAATAAAATATGCAACAAAAAATCCACAGATACAATCTGTTGAGCAAATTCTCTGCCACTTACTTGATTCTGGTTTACTCAAGGGTGCAGTGGGCACAATCCCCATCACATCACTTACAGTTAGGACCTTCGGATGTGCTGATTCTGTTTAAACAGATGACAATGAGGTTAATGTCATCCTGCAGAGCCCAACATTAAAAGAACAGTTCACAAAAAATAAAATTACATCAACAGTTCACTCTACTGACGTTGGAAACCTGTATGATTTTTCATGGTAAGTGATCATTAAAGATCCTATTAGCTGACCAACCCCTCAAAAGTTTGTGAGAAACAGACCATAAACTGCTATTCCCTAAAAATGTTGTCTTCCAGCACAGGTCGCAAATCTCTTTCACTAACCAAATAAGTTTTTAGTGCAATTTCTTCTCCATTTGTGAAGTTAAGCACTGATCTATCATAAATCTACAACAATTAATCTGCAGCAGAATGTCTGTATAACGATTTGAATGATTGCCTCCTTGTTCTATACAGTATCTAGAAATTCTGCTAAATAACTTATTTTGTGTTCAACTGAAATAGAAAAAAATAAAATGATACTGCTTCATACTGGAGTAGAACGAAATTTGTAGTTTGTTAACGACAGTTAAAGCATACCTTTTCATGTCATTACTTATTTAATACTTATCATAATCTCAACTACGTACGTTGCTTTAATGTGAAAACATGATGAGCTTACTTGTGGGTACAATGCCTTTGTAAGTGCTGGTAACATGACCATTGACATTCTGAGAGTTGACCACTACGTGATAGGTTTGGGCTGCTTCCAGCTCAGTAATGGAGAGATGGTTGCCGGTCACATTTTTTCTCAGTACCAGACTATGATCCTTCAGACGAGTCACAGTAACCTCATGGGTTGCCTTTGAATCGCCACTTAACCACTGGAGGGAGAATCCGCTGGAGGTGACGTTAACCAGATGCAGTTCCTCCATACCTGTTTCTGAGCAAACACATTCACAAATGTGACATGACTTAAACATTGTTTTAATAAACAAATACACTCAACCTACAGTGCACACTGTCAGTACCTTTATGTTTTGTATCATGAACCTCCTGCTGTCCATAATGCTTCTGGTGTTTCCTGGAAAATTAAATCATAGCGATATTCATACAATATATTGACAAACTAATTAATTAGCAACTCATAGAGTATTCTCTGTCTTCTGACTCTGTCTGTCTATGCAGGAGCAATATCATACAGTATGTGTACATGTGCGGTTTACAGGGAACTTTGCTCATGAGTATACTCACTCCTCTGTTTGTGGTAAAGTGAATGGGACTTTGTGTGGTTGGTCACTCTGATACCACTGACACTTCGTAGAGACTTCAGGCGACAGGTAGAAAGCATTTTCAACTATATATAAAGAATAAAGAAACTGTTAGAGACAGTCCCTGCTATGAAATGACAGGCTAATACATCATTGGATATAAAGGGCAACTTTCCTAAACATTTTGAGAACGGTAAATGATAACTTACGGCCGAGGTACTTGGGCAACAGTCGAGCAAATGTCTGAATATGGTCATCATAGAAGCCTGAAGATCTATCCACCCTCTTAAAGAACACATCTGAAGGTTCGCTTGCCACTTGGGCCAGGACACGGACATCACCTGAACTGAACAGCTTTCCAACTGCCATCACCACTATGAAGTAACCTTTGCATTTAACTTCAGTAGCGGCCCTTATTATCCTCTCCTCGTGCAGTTCAACTGGTCCAGTCACCAAGAGAACTAATACCTTCAAGTGGCGGGAATGTGGTGCCTTCTCAAACACATGCTCAACAGTGCCTTCAAGAGCAGCTGCAAGGGCACGTCCACCCTCCAGCTGGTGCACCTTATCCTGTAAGAAGCTTCGGACACTGTTTGGTGAGTTGTGATCTGTCAAACCGAAGGCCACCCTGATGGGAATGCCACTGCCATTGTGCAAGTATTCATAAGGCGCATGCTGGACAAGTGCCACTCGAGCGTGATGGGTAGTGCTGGTTGGCTCAGGGGACATCTCAAGCTGCTCTATCATTAGAGCCACATATTGCTTCATCTCTAAGAAGACGGAGGGCCAGGTGCTCTCTGAGCTATCGAGAATGAAGGCCATGTCAATGTCCAAGTCAGTGGTGGGATCCCTCCGGTCTCGGACTCCACGTGGAGGAATATAATCACAGATCTGATCCGGGGCACAGAAGTCTAAAAGAATTGTGACAGATTAAATATTGCATAAAAAAATTCTCTTTTGGTACTATTTTTGAAAAGTTTATATATTCATGGTTTTATTTAAAATAAATTAGTTTGGAGGCTTTTTTTATTCTGGACAGTAGTTCACATGATAACAGGTTTACCCAGGCAGATATGGCACGTCATGATCTTCTTGATTACATTGTTGTATTCAGCACTTCCGGGTGATGGTAGGACAATAATCTGGGCTAACGCAGTGTTGTTAAGCTGAAACAGAGTGATTGTAACAATGATATGGTTTCGTTTACACCAAACATCTAATCAAAACATTGGTTATGTCAAGTCTTAATGTACAACTGGTGCACTAAAACATGTATTACACCTGCCAGGTAAAGTTTATGTAGAGTTAATTACAGTTAATGTGTACGAGAGGCTGACATTTCCCAACATTTCCCACATCACAACATCAAACACTACAAAAAGATGTAAGCTGTAATCTGATTTGGAAATTAGCTCACTGAAGGTGTGAAGTTACTTGGCTTTTTTTGGCTACTTGGTTACTCATTTTTTGTGCCTATGACCTGAACACTTTAAGCTTAAGGCAGAGACCAACACCAAAGTAAAGTTATCCAATATATGCATTTCAGTATATGTCAAGCTTATATACTGGGGCAATGAAACAACTACTGTCATGACGGCCCAACATTGTATGGCTGTTACACTTTCTGAACAGTTTTCTAATGTGTAAAGACAAAGGGCATTCACAAAAGGACAGTTGATGAAGCCACTTAGATGAGTGATGAAAAATACTGGATGAATGAAAACATTTACCAACAGTAATGGAAATGGAATGGAACTAGTTCTTATTCTTAAAGACGCCAATTACAATTTTTGCCCTTTTGCTGCTCCTACCTGCAAGGCTCTTGTGAGTTGACGATCTTCACGGTTAAGAAGGAATACAGAGGAGATTCCTGCATCATAGAGGCGCAGAGCAGCGGCACTGAATTCTTGTGTGACAGTAACAGGGCCGTTGACAAAGAAAACCGCAACCTTGCGCACAAGGAAGCCACTGCGAACTCTCTTGAATGTGTTCTGTGCAATGAAGTTCATGGCTGTCTCCAAGCTGCGTTGCTTACGGGTCTGCTGAGCCTGGAGCCCTTGAACTCGCTCAACAAGTGCTCGCTTCTTCTGGCTATCTCCAAAGCGTATCTCGGTAGTCACCTCATTGTTGTAGAGTGCTAGAGCAACTCGGGCACCTCGGGGACAGTTGCTCTCAGCAATAGTGATGTCACTGACCAAGCGGAGAACAGTGTCACGCATGTTGTTGAAAGCAGAGCGAGATACACCATCTGATGAATCCAAGGCAAAGGCCAACTCAGTTGGGTATAGGGGACATTCCTGAGCACCTGAGGAATTAAAAAATCAAAAGCTGAACAGAAAGTACAGTATTATGGAATGAGAGTTTGAAACTCTTACAGCCCAGTGGAAATGCAGAAGAGATTGTTCACTCATTACTTACCATAGCAGCAAGCTAAAAAAAAAAAAAAAAAGAAAGAAAAAGAAAGATTTCAAAACATTAAAGTATAACTATAAGAAATTCTATAAAATTAAAAGTACAACAATAAGAAAAGGAACATAATTAGATCTACACTGGACAGTCAATATACTTACGACAGTTATCCCTAATTTTCTTGACCAAATCACATTGCTGTAAGGAGAAAAAAATGTCATTATTTTTCCAAACAATTAAGTAGGAAAAAACAATAAAGACACTTATAAAGTGAAAGAAAGGAAAAGTACATACCACAGCACCAACTCCTCTGGGTCCTTTAAGGCCCTGTTTTTGACAACAGAAAAAAATCAGAGAGAGACACTTTCTCAACAGCTAAACACAGCTGGCTAGAGCGATCTGGATTTCATCCACAGAGCATTTTTGTGAGCCTAACTAATGTCTGTCACCAGTAAAAAATAATAATAATCAACAGCTTGAGTAAATCAAAGCAAAAGAAGTTGCACGGTTTGTAAGAGAGTCCATTGTTTCATGCCTCAACTGAGCCACATTGTTCATTCAAAGTCAGCATTCCTGTATTTAAAGATTTGTTGCAGGATTTGTTGCAGAAAACGTCAAAGAAATCCGTATAATATAAAATATTTTGCTTACATAGGGCCCTGGGTATCCAATATCTCCCTTTTGACCAGGACCACCACGTCCTCCTGAGGTACCCTACAAAACATATTATCTGTCATTACCAGCAATATGGACGTAATGACCTAATAAAAACAGTTCAATCAAGATTACTCACCCTCTGGCCATTGTTTCCTCTAGGTCCAGGTCCTCCTTTTGAACCAGGGTCACCTGCCTCACCCTTTCAATCGATTCAGATTAAACATCTAGTTACTTCTGATGTTTTGCACAGAGTGCATTAGTATAAAAACTACAGTGTAAAACATTTAAGGCTGCAGACTCCAGTAATCTCACCTTTGGACCAGGGAAACCAGGGAAACCTTCATCACCCTAAAACAACATTAAATTGTGTTCAGTGTGAAATACATTTTGAGTAAACAGTTCACTATACAAAAAAAAAAAAAAAAAATGTTATACAGAAACAAACACTCACCTTTCTTCCTTTAGGACCAGGTACACCAAACCCATCTCGTCCATCCTCACCCTGTATAGAGAGGATATCTACTTTTTAGATATGCTTTTATTATGCTTTTATTATTTTTCTACTTTTATTATGTTTTAATGTTTATAATAATTCTATCTATTCATCCATGTCTCACATATTAACGCTGATGGTTGTTATTATTGCTACAATGTATAACATCTATTTGGTATGACTGGTGTAGGTTGTGACTCCTCACTTACAGGCTCCCCACGGGGTCCCTGGGGTCCCAAAACACCTTTAGGTCCTGGGTCCCCTGGTTCACCCTTTAGAGTGAAAGTGAAAAAAGTGAATCATAATTGTATAAATTATAAGGTAAAAAAGGTGCAATGGTGACACACAAAGCAGTTAAGATAGAATGAAATGTAACAGCAAAAAGAGCATCATACTTCTCACACTAATGCAGTAAAAAAAAAAAAAAAAAAAAAAAAGTGAGTTAATTTCCTCTGCCCAAATTGTATAAATACAAACTCCCCAGAAAATTTGCTTTAGGTCGACAGTGAGATGTTTTCTTTAATAAATTGCTAAAGCTTGCCAATGATAACTGAAGAAAGAGAGTGTAACTGACTGGCAAAGGAATTGCTAATGCTAAAGGTGACCAGTACCTTGCGGCCAACAGCACCTCTTCTACCCTTTTCTCCAGCAGATCCTGGCAGTCCTCCTGGTCCCTAAAAATAAATATAAAATAAGAATAAGATTACTCATATAAAACAGGAGATTTATTCTTTTCATTTGTTAAGTCATAAATCAAAACTCTTGTTTAGTGCAAGTATAAAGTTATTAAACCTTTTGTCTGCTCCCAAATTCATAATGCTTGTTACAATCCCTTTTTAGTAGCAGAGAAAACAAGGAAAATAACATGCTTAAACTTCTTCACTTACCCTTGGACCAGGGTTTCCATCCTCTCCTCTAATACCAGGTGCTCCAATTGGTCCAGCGGGACCCTAAAGTGCAGATACAATATATTTATATTATCTATAATTTATTTTGTATTTAATAATGAAACTGCAGGACAAGCATGCAAATTTGCATGAAAAAATAAATGTAACCAGACTGTAAACCAGATTGGACCCATTATGTTTGCATATATAACATATTATGGGTCTTCTGTTTTGCAAAACTGCTTTTTACAACTTATTTACCCGAGGTCCTCCAATTCCTGTCTCGCCTGCTAAACCATCACTTCCGGGTCTTCCAGCAACACCCTATAAATGCAACAGGGCCATCAAAAAACACACACACACAAATAAATAAATAAATAATAATAATAAAAAACAACAACAATGGGATTACTATGGAAGTGTTACAATAATGTTTATTTCCATTAATGGTTGGCATGGAATAGCATATGTCTACTCACAGCTTGACCGGGAGGCCCCCTTCTACCATCAGAGCCCTTTTTCAAAAGAGAACAGAACATCTGTCACTCACCATTTCATGCTCTACTACAAAACATTTCAAATCATGTATTGCCATAGATAATAGGGCTTAAACTTGAGGCAGCATACTATTTTGAATGGTTATTAAAGTCAGTTTAGAAATTTAAATTATTTTATCGTGTACACATTTCTTTGGTTCTAAACATTTGATTGAGTTAAGGGGTTTTAAGAGAAGATTTATAAACTGGTTAAGAAAGAAAAAACAAACAATCCCTTTGGTCGAGAAAGCATACCCGTCTGCCTGGTTCACCAGGACCTCCTTTAGTTCCATCCACCCCTGGCTCTCCCTAAAGAAAACACACCAATGAACCCCAAAGATTGCATTGCAGTTGTCCATTTTATTCAAAAAGTACAAACAAACATGTTATAGTCCACACTGAACAAATATGCAGAAACTAAAAAGTCTTACAGAGCTTGACCATATCCAGAAACAAAAATAACATGTAATGAGAAATAATTGATATAGCAACTTATATGACTTTTAAATTACTGAGATGAAGCTTGTTACTTTACAATATGGATGCATGAACATTTTCTATGGTCCTGACCTCTGCTCTGACCAGACACAATCAAATAAATATAAAAATCCACCAGAAAGACTGATTAACTAAGTCTAAAAAAATTGACCATACCGCTGGGCCAGCATCGCCTGGGTCGCCTTTTGGTCCCCTTTGGTTGTTGTCACTTCCAGGGGTGCCCTATAACCACAACAGCAACAAATTCTCTTATTGAATGAAGACTAAGGGTCTGCTCACATATCGCATCTTTTGCACGCTCAAGTTCGTTATTTCAAATGTTGTTGAAATGTTTCAAACGCTCATAATGGAAGCGATAATTGGAAGCGGTTGCCTAATGGGCCTTTCACCATAATAGTTTTTATCACCCAAATTTTTTCTTTTTTTATTAATATAGAGAATTCGAGTACAATCAATTAAGGCATAAATCAACGATCACAGTTGTTTTCGTGTTGATAGATCACTTATAAAAAAGAACATATGAAGGAGAAAAGAAAAAAAAAAGAAAAAAAAAGGGGGTGAGGGTCTTAGTCCAATAACATAAACAATTCCAAAATGGAGTGAAGTTTCAGGGCATTTCTGTCCGTCATCCAATGAAGAGATTTTACCAATAGCTTTAAGTCATTCCTCCAAGACAGTAAAAGAAATGGTCACAGCGACCCATTAACTTTAAAGGAGAATAGTAAAGTCAATTAGAAGCATAGACAGTAAAAGAAATCGACACAGCGACCCCATAGACTTCAATAGAGAAAAGTGAAGTCAATTAGCAGGCTCAAACTGAGCTTGACGACATAGATGTGACTTGAGCAACCTGTCTTACAGTTGTATGACTTCTAGTAGCTGTGCCAAGCAAAAATCTGAATCATTCCCTTCCGAATATTGCAGAGCCGGAGATCATGAGTATTAGTTGTCCATGAGCTAGCAGCAGGATCAACTTTATGACTCTCTATGGGCTTCTCCCTTGACTTTATGCTTCTACGTCCCCCCGATTGCTCCTTCTGTCTATATGGTCATTTCTCTATTGTGCGACAGAGCCTTTTCTATATTGTCGTGTTTCTTTAGAAATAAACAATGGGCAAATGGAGTCTTTAAACACCTCAGATGTATAGTTATTCGCTGTCGCCAAAATAAATGGCGGCCTCCGGGGGAGACTTCAGTTTCCGGCTGGTGGATTACCCCCGTGCCTTTCACACGACACTGAATGCACTGTGCTGCGTTATGAAACCCATTAATTTCAATGGACTGCACCACGCGAAGACGTTTTGTTGCTGCATCGACCAAAGCGCAAGCGAGCGGTGCACACCATTGACGTGACGTGGTTGCGATCACGTGGCGGTCAGAGTACAAAATAATTAAACTTTTGCCGTTGCACTCTGTGACGATTACCAGCGCGAGAAACAGGAAATCCAAACAAGCTCGCAAATCAAATTCAATGTCTGAATTTATTTTACTGTCTATGGAATTTCCTGAGCTGTACAATAAAAGTTTGAGGTCGTATAGGGACATCGCCAGAAAAGTTATAACGTTATTATACTGACATAGGTCTCCCGCTTAAAGTTTTTGAAAACTCTGCCTAATTTGCTCTGACATTGCACAGTGCAATCATGTTGTATCTGAAGAGCAACACTGAACCCAGCGGTGAGCGCTGTGCATTCCGCGTCCTGTGTGAAAGGCCCAAGTCATTCTAAATTACGACAAATTCTTGAGTAAGAGGAAATATCTGACTGTTTATATAACATACTGGATCACCACGTATTCCAGTCTGACCAACATCTCCTGCTTGGCCTTTGGCCCCTTTAGGCCCCTAGAAACACACAAAAAAGATCAGATAAACTCATTTTATTCATTTGTTGTAAATTTGTTCCACATGACTCCACGACTACATTCTACATGACTTACCCGTTGGCCAGGGTTTCCACTATCTCCTGGAGGCCCCACAACACCCCTTGTTCCCTGAAAGACAACAACACATTCTAACTGGCATTCACTCAGAACACTGACTGCAAACCATTGTACAACAGATCACTGATAAAATGTTTCTGGAAAAAATAGCATTTAAACATGTTTGCTAGACAACAGCTGACCTCTTCTCCATTGATTCCATCTAAACCAATCTCTCCAATTTCACCCTTAAAAAAAAAAAAATGTTATCAATCAAACATATTCTTTTAATATGATACAATGTGAATGATATATTACAGTAATATATTATTATATAATAATTATTCACTATAAATTAATTTGAATATATATTTATATATTTATTCAAATTTAACACAAGTAATATATATAAAAGTTCTTACCTTTTCACCATTGTATCCTCGAGATCCCTAAAAACAACAACATTGGATTAGTCAATCAATAAGTTTTAGCAATAATCTGCTTTCTTAACAAGTGAGATTTACTTGAAGTGCACTTACTTTAACACCTCTTTGACCTGGACATCCTTGGAATCCTTGAGTTCCATTTACACCAGGTGGACCTCTCTCTCCCTGTGAAAATACGGATAATCACGATCATGAGAAAAAAACATGCCATATGCACAAACATTGTATTTTTGACAAAATAGTGCCTTAATTAAACGATACAATGACCATTGCAAAGTTTAAGGTTGCTGATAGAAAGAGGATATGGGGTAGGTAGAGGATTCATTTTATTTACGGGCAAATACATTACGGTATATAAGTCTAAGAAACAACAGTGTTATGGTTTAAATTGAATAAATTATCACATCATTATAATCTGAATACATAACATGCATTTCTTATAACATGTTACCCTAACACTGTGAAAAGGTATGATCTGTCTATTTATTAGTGCATGCTGGAAAAAATATTTAACTTTAGAAACTGGGAGTTTCGAATCAAGTGAGAAGCTAGATCTGGAGCTAGGAATCACAGACAAAAGAGAGTAAAAAGAGATGCCTTTGAAATAATTTTAGAAATTCATAGTAGTTAATGAATTCATGCTCACCGGACCACCTTCATCACCAGGATGTCCACTGAAGCCCGGACCACCGGATTGACCCTATAGACAATCACACATGGAAACGTGGACACGAGTCATCACTAAGAAAATTTCTGAATTTGAAATTGTTTTAGCCGAAAATATGTTGTTTCTTAAAAGAAAATGTATTTGACCTTTGGTCCAGGAACACCAACAGCTCCTCTGTCCCCTCTCTGGCCATTACACTTGCATGGAACAGAACAGCATTCCCGCTCAGCAATGTTATCCTTAAAAAGAGAATTTATTTAGTCAACCAGAATCACATTAAACAAACATATTTATCTCTTTTTGTCATTGAGGTAGGTCTTCCCTTAGATTGCTTATTTGACTGAGCAATGAGGACAGTTCTTACCAGTTCTTCTAGAAGCTCATAATCCAAGTCCATGAGGTTGACTCGCAGAGGTCGTGTGTACCTGAAGCCACGGCCAAATTCCAAGAGAACTGCATCTTCAAATCGTGGCACTCTCTCCAGTGCAACAAGAATGAAACTACTAACACCTTAAAGAAAGAAAGAAAAGCAAAATTAAAATGTGAGTGGTACCATATTGTGCGATGTATAAATCATCAACAACAAAAGTTTCAAAAGTATCATAGAACAAATAAATAAATAAACGAATACAACAATAATTAACAAAGAAACTGATTGTATTGTTACAACCAATTGATATTTGATTGTGAATTAATGGAGTTTATAAGACATTTTTATTTTTATAATCATGATTACGCTTACCTGCTAAACGCATCTTTTCAACTTGCTCTTTCAGAATGTTGTACTGGACATCTAATCCATCAGTTAAGTGGATCACAACCTTTATGAGTGTAAAACCACAATCAATTTAGATAATACTTACAATATGGTTAGATTTTGAGGTTAAAGCTTTGCCCTGAAAATGATGTACCTTGATACTGTCTGAAGGCTGATTCTTGAATCTATCAGCATAAGCCTTGATTGTGGCACCATTCAGAACAAAAGGTCCACGATTCCGAAGGGCCCTGAAGGGCTCAAGAAGCTCTGTGTATCTGTTGGTGAAGTCCAGCTGAACAGGCTCCGAGGCAGAGTCCATCGCTAACATGCCCACTTGTATTGAGGGAACCTGGCCAGAAGTGCAGCTGATGGGCTGCATCTGGGTAATGCGTTCGAGAATAGCAGATAGCTTTGAATCTAATGATCTCTGAGCAGCAAAAATGTTCTGTGCAGCCACGTCAAACCCCACAAGAACATCCAACTTGCATGCTGCCAGGGAGTAGAAAGAGATGGTGATTAATGACAATCAAGAGCAAACCGCTGTTCAAAACACTTAGGGCCAGATTTACTAACAAGTGCAAACCCTCTTTTGGCGTTAAAAAAAAAAAAAAAACTACTGTCAGGATTTACTAAAGACATACAGTGAAAGATTTTCACTGAAAAGGTGTGGACAGTGTTATTCCTTATTTCTTATGTTCTGTATTTGAAGAATTCAGATGCAAAAGCCTCGAAGTGCCATTTGAAATTCTCTTCTAGAATAATCATTTTTATCAAGCTTGTATATTTAAATTCAGTAATTTCACTTAAACGACAATTCATAGGTAATCTTCATTGCCATTTAAGTGAAATTACTGAACTTAAATATACAAGCTTGATAAAAATTAACATTCTTGAAGAAAATTTCAAATGGCATTTAGAGGCTTTTGCATCTGAACTCTTCATTTGTAAGAGTTTCCTTTTCAGATGCAAAAATGTATGAGAGGAGAGTATTTAAATGAATTATGCAAGGTGATTTACTAATGTTAGTCAATTTTCTGGTATTTGCACCATTATTTATCACCCAAAAAAGCATGTCCTAAACCAGATACTAATTCGCACTGCTCTTGGTAGATTGCCTCAGTCCTTATGGAAATTATCTAGATGAATCTGTGTTCTTTAATTTGCAAGTCACCAGTAGATCACTCGCAGAACTTTCCACTCCCATCTGTGCTTATTGGAATTATGCTCTCACACTAATTTGCCCTGTTTAGTAAATCTGGCCCTTAAACTGTACACTTAAACTTTCACTTGATAAAAAAAAAACAACAACAAACCTCTTGTAGCATCCTTTACTCCAGTGCACAGTCCAATACCTTTCACATCATCATCAAGTGTTTCCAAAATCTGCTCATTCAGCTCAGAGAGCTCTTGGAAGGTGCTGGCTCGGGCCACCGTTGTAGCTTCACTGCCCAAATTATTGAGTTCGTCCTCAATATCTCCCACCCCAACAGCATAAATGCGCACGCCAGTGGCTTTGAGACCTAATGCTGCTGTTTTGCTGTCATCCCTTGACCGTCCACCAGTGACTACCATTAGAATCTGTGGAATTCCCTCATCCTTCCGACTGCCTCTTTCTTTTACAAAATGTGTGTTCTGAACATGGCGAATGGCATTGCCTGTTTTAATTTCTCTACCTCCCTTGTACTCTGCTCGAGTTATAGCATTGATAATATCATCCTTATTTTTGTAGGTGTTGAGGTAGAATACATCGGTCACATCAGTAGCATAATGTGCTAGACCAATCTGAATTTTGTCTCTCTCTGTAAAGAACAGGTCAATTAAATTAAGAATAAATTCCATGACCTCTTTGAAATTGTCCTTGCCAAGATTGATTGAGCCATCAACTAAAAAGACAATGTCGGCAGCTTTGGCTTGTGGGAGTCCATTTGCTATGGGAAACCAGACAAAATAAAACATTTAGAGCCTATCATTATACATGCATCATGTAAGTATGTCTAAAATAACAATAACATTAGTTCTCCACTTACTTGGCTCGTCAGTGGGAGGTTCTTCACCAATCGTTCCATTAAGTCTTGCTATAAACTTGCTCTGTATGTTTGGAAGATTTGGGAAAGTAGTCACTTGCAGAAAGTCATCAGAAGTGGTAGTAATCTGTGCCAGCTGTCTTGGGTCTGCATTTTCTGCACCAATTCCTATACAATTGACCCGAGAGCCTTTGAGAATTTGGCCATAAGTAGATACATCAGATGTTGACCTTCCACCAGTGAGCACAACCAAGTGCTGGGAAGCCTGTCCAAGACGTACCCCAGCAGAAGGCTTGAGCTCATTTTGAATCACATACTTTATTGCCTCAGCTAGGTCGGCACCACGTCCCCCCATGTGACGCAGTCTTTTGATTGCAGAGATGACCGATTGCTTGTTGTCGTGGGAGTTCAAAGAGAACTCAGTTTTAGGTCTTTCAGCATACTGTACCAGAGCCACGCGAACTTGGTCAGGTTGTACATCAAGCTGATCAACCACTTTCAAGATAAAGTCACGAATGTGAGCAACACCGCTTTGTCCAACACTGTCAGTGCCATCAATGAGGAAGATGATGTCCTTTCTTCCAAAATTAAGAACAACTGATAAGAAACAAAAATGAAATTAAGTAGTAAATGCACTGCATATTCTAAAAAGGTTATGTGGTTGTGTAAAAATAAAAAATGACATGAATAAATTAGGCATCAAATGTTATTGTTGATTAACCTGAAATAACTTTTTAATAAAACCAGAAATGTAGAATACCTGGTGTGCGGTTTGCAATTTCACTTTTGGTCATGGTACGGACTTTGGTCAAAAGCTGTTGCTCCACTCTTGGAAGTTGCTGGAAGTCCCTTATGGTGAATGTTAGTTCCGGACTAAAAGAAATTAATTTTAACTCCTCTGCATCAGCATTATGAGCTCCAACTGCTAAGGGAGCAACATTGTTTGATTTCAGTTGTTTAGCAGGACCAGATACATCATCATTTGACTTTCCCCCGGTTACCAGGATGAGAAACTGGGGCACACCCTCTTCTACACGGCTTCCGGCAGATCTTTGATAGATGTTCTTTGATACAAATTCCAGAGCTTGACCAGTGTTAAGCTGATTGCCACCTTTGCTTCTTAGTCTTCGTATTGCTTGACGAACTTCATCCTTGGTGGAGTACTCATTGAGGAGAAATTCGCTTTTGGAATCATCACTGTACTGCACAACTGAGACCCTGACATTGTCGAGACCCACATCCAACTTCTCCACCACTCGCTGAACCATGTCTCTTATGGCAGGGAACTCAGTGCGCATCTTTGTTGTGCCATCAATAAGGAAAACAACATCCCTCTTATCTCCAGGAGGTACTGGAATTGTAGCATCTGCATGTTTCGAAACAAACAAAAATGTCTTAAGCAGTTTTTTTTAACATAAAAATAAATATGACAGTAACCATAGCCATAACAATAGTAAATTGATCTCAATTAATACAGAAATGGAACTGACAGTCTGACCACAGGATTCACACACAGTTGCACAGATGCGATACTAAATCGAGTAGAACTCAACTCATAGTTATACAGAATGTCAGGCATATTTAAATAGTCTAAAATTTTGACTTCTGGACTTTATCAATTTTGCCACTCTGAAGATGTTCTTCCCCTCTTCACAGTTAACTATAAAAAAAACAGAATGAGGCATGGAAATTCATGCTGGTCAGAGGTATTATCACATCAAGCAGGAAAACCAATTATGAAATGATTGCAATTACCTGTAGGGTATACAGGGCGCAAATTGGCTAATTCCTCACTAGATAGCTCAGTCAGGGTGGTGATGAGTTTGTCCTGAACTGTATAAAGTCCAGGCAAGTCATCAACTGTGTAGGCAAATCTGGGGACATAGGAGGTCACTTGCAATTCCTGAGGGCTCACGTCTCTTGTTCCTATGCTAAGGGGGAAAGTGCCTGACTGTTTCAGTGCAGTTGCAGATGGTCTTATATTGTCTGTTGCTTTTCCTCCTGAAACCACAACAACAAATTGTGGAACTCCCTCCTGTTTCCTTCCACCAAGTCCAGAAACCAAAACTTCACGTCGAACAAAATCAATGGCCTGACCAAGGTTGCGCTGTCTCCCCCCACGTTGTTGGAGTTCCTTGATCTGATTTAGGACACCTTCTTTGGTCCTATGTGAGTTGAGGTATATGTCTGCATATGGAGAATCTCCATACTGCACCACGCCAACTCGAATCTTGTTCTCACCAACATTGAGGTTCTCCACAACTCTGCGCAAAAACTCCTGGATAATTGGGAAATCTCTGCCAACACCTTCAGAGCCATCAATCAAAAAGACGATGTCCTTTTTGGGTCCCTCTGACTCCACTAAAATTAAAAGAAAGAAGAAAAATATTTAATAAAAAATAATGCTGATTGGATGAAGGACAGTCTCTAAAATTTCAAACACCTGACAAAAACAAAGATATGAATATAATTACAACACTCGACACCCTTTGCACTAGATTATTAAACATAACAAATTTGCACTTGAATCCAACATCTATTCGTAAGACATCATGTCAGCAAGTGAAGTTTGTTTGTTTCTTTACCTGGGAATACCAGATGTGCTAAGCGTAATTTTCAACTGAATTTTCATAACTGAAATTGTTAAAATGAATTTGTGAATATAATAAGAGAGTATTTAAGAAAAAAGGAGAAGAAGCAGAAGCAGAAGAAGAAGAAGAAGAAGAAGAAGAAGAAGAAGAAGAAGAAGAAGAAGAAGAAGAAGAAGAAGAAGAAACTAATATTTTGGAACTGAACATTAGAAGGTGAATATGTATTACTGTGGTGTGTTAAATTGTTTGGAAATGAAATGTTCACTTAAATATGCAGCCATTACAATTATAGTGTTGTTATAGAAACGCTTGCAATAATTCTTTAATAAAAATTATATCTATGTTTTTTAATGGGAAAGACACACATGTTAAATAGAACATTACTTACTCACAAGCCACTTTTGATGTAAATGTAAAAATAACAATAAAACAATCTGACACCACAATAAAGATGATGGAGGATGCAAACATGAATGAATTAGTATACCACATTTAATAAACAATTTTGAATATAATTAATCTCTAAAGACAGTAATGTCTTGGGAAAAATTACACAAAGTTCACAATGCGCAAAAGGACTAAAGGACATGAATAAAGAAATACATGTTAAATTTGCCATGAAACTCTCTATGCTAAGATGCTAACTCCTATGATGATGTTTGATGTTCTAAAGGATTTTTAAAGTAAACTACTTAAGTGACACTTTCACTAAGTTGTGCTGTGTGGTTGTCAATGTGCTGCAAGGTGGATGTTTGATGCTTCTTACTGAATAAAAAGTAAAATACCCATACCAAAGTATTTCTGACATCATGATCCCTATGATGTGGGTCTCAACAAAAATAAAAGATAGTAAATTTTCTTGAACCAAAATCAATCTCTCCACAACAAGCCACCAACCTTTAGGCAACGTTGGTGTTTTAAGCAAAATGGTAAAGGATAATTTAAGAAAAGAAGTCTACATATTTTTAGTGATACTAACCTTAGCAAGTACCATAAACATTGAAAATAAATAAAGCAAGCACGTTTTATCCGTTTATTTAGGTAATCTTTTTCTTACCTATTTCAGTAGTAGTGATGGACAAGCCCTCTAAAAGTACTGTATTAATGTTGGTGAGAAGCTGCTGTTGGACACTTGGAAGGTCAGAAAAGTCACTCACTGCAAGTGCATAACTAGGCTCATTGGAAATCTTCTGGAGTTCCCTGCTGTCTGAGCTCCTTGACCCTATCGCAAAGATAAGCACGCCCAGCTCTTGGAGGGATGAGGCTGGTGTGTCAACATTATCAAATGACTTTCCACCACTCAGCAGAATCAGCAGCTGAGGCACACCTTCTACAAGTCTGCTTCCAGAGGAGGCAGTGAAGACATTGTCCCTCACGTACTGCAGAGCTGCCCCTGTGTTGAGGGGTCTCCCTCCTTTGTGCCTCAGACCCCTGAGCGTGTCAAGCACGTCCTCCTTCCTCGAGTATGTGTTAAGATAGAAATGGGCCTCTGGATCTCTGCTGTACTGGACCACAGACACATGGTCTCTTTTCTCAGACACGTTCAGTCTCTCCACCATCCTCTCAACAAAGTCACGCATTGCAGGAAAAGAGCCCCTTGTGCCATCTGAGCCATCCAGAAGGAACACCACATCCCTCCTGGCCATCCTTCGCTCAGCTATGGATAATGGGATGGAACACAAAGTCACGTGAGCCCTGGGTATCTGATGTTGTCTGTGGGCGTGTGTGTGCTCTAGTCGGCCACTACAAAAAGGGAGAAATCGCTCCTATCCTTTCAGCTAGTTTACAGCCAATCTAACAGTCAAATGTCATTACTGTCTGCTAAAATAGCATCTCATTTTGGTCAGAGTACAACCGCCAAAACTTACTGAATACGGTAAATTGAGGTCTGCAAATGAAAGGATATTTTCATCAATTGACAAAAACTGTGCCTAAAACTGACGAACGATCGAATAAACAAACACATTAAAAATCAACACTGCTTACCACACCAGAGGGTTCAAACCCATTGCTTGTTAGGCTAATTTCCCCCGCCTCTGCTAACATGCATCGCTAACATAAACCCTATGGTGTCTACGGCACGCTTTGCAAGGAGGGCGCAGTGTGCTGTTTTCTAGAGACGTGTGATAATCTGTCTTACCCGCCACAGTAGGTGCCATCGGCTTGACTTGTACAAGCACATTGTTGAGGGAGCTGATAAACTGCTGCTGGACACTGGGAAGGTCAGAGAATTCATTGACGGGCTGTGCATAGGTAGGGTCGTTGGCAATTCTCTGCACCTCTCTGCTCGAATTTCTGGTGCCGATGCCAAAAATCAAGATTCCGCTCTCTTTTAGGGCGGAGGCAGGTGTATCTATGTTATCGCTTGACCGTCCTCCACTGAGGAGGATGAGAATCTGAGGGACACCCTCTTGCTTTCTACTCCCCGCAGAGGCGGTGAAGACACTGTCCCTCACGTACTGGAGGGCTGCCCCCGTGTTGAGGGGTCTCCCTCCTCTATGCCTCAGACCTCTGACAGTGTTCAGGATCTCCCCTCTTGTTGCGTAGGTATTCAGATAGAAATTGACCTCAGCGTCTCTACTGTACTGAACCACAGAAACACGGTCTCTCTTTGCCTCTATGTTAATTTGCTCCACTACTCTTTGCACAAAATCACGCATTGCTGGGAATGTATTTCTAGTGCCATCTGAACCGTCCAGCAAAAACACCACGTCCTTTCTGGGTATGGTGTCATCAGCTAGGAAAAGAAATCAGCATCATTAACACAGAGTAGTTTCAAAACACCTTCAAAATGTCACATTAATTCAACCACCTCAACGACTACCTAAGCTGTGGGTAAGGGTCCCACTGCTCATTACCACTTAGGGAAATCAACAATGCACGGCCTGTAAGCTAGCTGTCACAAAGTGCTGCCATGCACATACCAGTGAGAGTCGGTGAAGTTGGAGTGATGGGCATTGCAACAGCCTGGACAGAGGCCAGCAGCTGCTCTTGGACATTTGGAAGCTCACTGAAGTCGGACACGGAGAGAGCATAATTGGGGTCGTATGAGATTCTCTGCAGTTCTCTGCTATCAGAGCCCCGCGATCCAATTCCAAAGGTCAAGACGCCAAGCTCTTTCAGAGAGGACGCTGCTGCCTCAACACTGTCGAATGACCTTCCCCCGCTAAGCAAGATCAGTATCTGCGGCACACCCTCCAACCGTCTGCTGCCGGAGGGGGCAGTAAATACATTGTCTCTGACGTACTGGAGAGCTGCCCCTGTGTAGAGGGGTCTACCTCCTTTGTGTCTCAGACCTCTGACACGGTCAAGAACCTCTTCCTTTGTCGTGTAGCTATTTAGATAGAAATGGACCTCGGCTTCTCTACTGTACTGGACCACAGAAACACGGTCTCTGTTTGCCTCTATGGTGTGTTGCTCCACTACTCTCTGCACGAAATCACGCATAGCTGGGAAAGAATTCCTAGTGCCATCTGAACCGTCCAGCAGAAAGACTATGTCCTTTCTGGGTGTGACGTAATCAGCTAAGAGGGAGAAAAACATCATCAATGACACCAAGTAATGTGCATAAAGTTCACAAACATTCAGAATGACACATCAGTTCATCACCTCATTAACTCTCTAAGCTATGGTTTAAAAAAAAAAAAAAAAAAGTAAGGGACTTCATGAAGATAAAATAAGACACAGGGTATTGTTAAGTACTGCAACGCACATACCGGTAACAGTCTGTGAAGTTGGAGTGATGGGAATTGAAACAGCCTTGACAGAGGCAAGCAGCTGCTCTTGAACATTTGGAAGCTCGCTGAAGTCGGACACAGACAGAGCATAATTGGGGTCGTATGAAATTCTCTGCAATTCTCTGCTATCAGAGCCCCTCGATCCTATTCCAAAAGTTAAGATGCCAAGCTCTTTCAGAGAGGAGGCTGCTGCCTCAACACTGTCAAATGACCTTCCCCCGCTAAGCAAAACCAGTATCTGCGGCACACCTTCCAACCGCCTGCTGCCGGAGGAGGCAGCAAAGACATTGTCTATGACATACTGGAGCGCTGCCCCCGTGTAGAGGGGTCTGCCTCCTTTGTGCCGCAGACCTCTGACACTGTCAAGAATTTCTTCCTTTGTCTTGTACGTGTTTAGATAGAAATGTGCCTCTGGGTCTCTGCTGTACTGGACCACAGAAATGTGATCTCTGTTCTCAGCCACTTCCAAATTCTCCACCATTCTTTGCACAAATTCTTTCATTGCTGGGAACCCATTCCTAGTGGCATCCGATCCATCCAGCAGGAAGACAACGTCTCTCCTCTGTCTACGGCCCTCAGCTAAAAACAGACAAATTTGTGGGTCAGGTGGGGGACATTTTAAGGAGAGAAAAAAATAATAATAATACCCCACAACGCATTACACACTTAAGGCTCGATCATGCTTTTTGTTTGTTCGCTATCGCGTCACCTCCCGTAAAGTTATACTCTACAGGAGGAATTAGATTTCAGTCTGCAACTCGTTAGAACTAGAGGGACAAGATGGCAAATTTCTCTACGACCATAACTAAAGGAGAGGAATTACAGAAAGCCGGTTTGGCTTTTTTTCTTACCCATCGTTGTGGTGGTGATAGACGTTCCCTCTACAAAGACCATGTTAACGTTGGTGAGAAGCTGCTGTTGGACACTGGGAAGGTCAGCAAAGTCACTCACTGAGAGTGCATAGCTAGGCTCATTGGAGATCTTCTGGAGTTCCCTGCTGTCTGAGCTCCTTGACCCTATCGCAAAGATAAGCACTCCCAGCTCTTTCAGGGATGAGGCTGGTGTGTCAACATTATCAAATGACTTTCCACCACTCAGCAGAATCAGCAGCTGAGGCACACCTTCTCCAAGTCTACTTCCAGAGGAGGCAGTGAAGACATTGTCCCTCACGTACTGCAGAGCTGCCCCTGTGTTGAGGGGTCTCCCTCCTTTGTGCCTCAGACCCCTGAGCGTGTCAAGCACGTCCTCCTTCCTCGAGTATGTGTTAAGATAGAAATGGGCCTCTGGATCTCTGCTGTACTGGACCACAGACACATGGTCTCTTTTCTCAGACACGTTCAGTCTCTCCACCATCCTCTCAACAAAGTCACGCATTGCAGGGAAAGAGCTCCTTGTGCCATCTGAGCCATCCAGAAGGAACACCACATCCCTCCTGGCCATCCTTCGCTCAGCTATGGATAATGGGATGGAACACAAAGTCACGTGAGCCCTGGGTATCTGATGTTGTCTGTGGGCGTGTGTGTGCTCTAGTCGGCCACTACAAAAAGGGAGAAATCGCTCCTATCCTTTCAGCTAGTTTACAGCCAATCTAACAGTCAAATGTCATTACTGTCTGCTAAAATAGCATCTCATTTTGGTCAGAGTACAACCGCCAAAACTTACTGAATACGGTAAATAGAGGTCTGCAAATGAAAGGATATTTTCATCAATTGACAAAAACTGTGCCTAAAACTGACGAACGATCGAATAAACAAACACATTAAAAATCAACACTGCTTACCACACCAGAGGGTTCAAACCCATTGCTTGTTAGGCTAATTTCCCCCGCCTCTGCTAACATGCATCGCTAACATAAACTCTATGGTGTCTACGGCACGCTTTGCAAGGAGGGCGCAGTGTGCTGTTTTCTAGAGACGTGTGATAATCTGTCTTACCCGCCACAGTAGGTGCCATCGGCTTGACTTGTACAAGCACATTGTTGAGGGAGCTGATAAACTGCTGCTGGACACTGGGAAGGTCAGAGAATTCATTGACGGGCTGTGCATAGGTAGGGTCGTTGGCAATTCTCTGCACCTCTCTGCTCGAATTTCTGGTGCCGATGCCAAAAATCAAGATTCCGCTCTCTTTTAGGGCGGAGGCAGGTGTATCTATGTTATCGCTTGACCGTCCTCCACTGAGGAGGATGAGAATCTGAGGGACACCCTCTTGCTTTCTACTCCCCGCAGAGGCGGTGAAGACACTGTCCCTCACGTACTGGAGGGCTGCCCCCGTGTTGAGGGGTCTCCCTCCTCTATGCCTCAGACCTCTGACAGTGTTCAGGATCTCCCCTCTTGTTGCGTAGGTATTCAGATAGAAATTGACCTCAGCGTCTCTACTGTACTGCACCACAGAAACACGGTCTCTCTTTGCCTCTATGTTGAATTGCTCCACTACTCTTTGCACAAAATCACGCATTGTTGGGAATGTATTTCTAGTGCCATCTGAACCGTCCAGCAAAAACACCACGTCCTTTCTGGGTATGGTGTCATCAGCTAGGAAAAGAAATCAGCATCATTAACACAGAGTAGTTTCAAAACACCTTCAAAATGTCACATTAATTCAACCACCTCAACGACTACCTAAGCTGTGGGTAAGGGTCCCACTGCTCATTACCACTTAGGGAAATCAACAATGCACGGCCTGTAAGCTAGCTGTCACAAAGTGCTGCCATGCACATACCAATGAGAGTCGGTGAAGTTGGAGTGATGGGCATTGCAACAGCCTGGACAGAGGCCAGCAGCTGCTCTTGGACATTTGGAAGCTCACTGAAGTCGGACACGGAGAGAGCATAATTGGGGTCGTATGAGATTCTCTGCAGTTCTCTGCTATCAGAGCCCCGCGATCCAATTCCAAAGGTCAAGACGCCAAGCTCTTTCAGAGAGGACGCTGCTGCCTCAACACTGTCGAATGACCTTCCCCCGCTAAGCAAGATCAGTATCTGCGGCACACCCTCCAACCGTCTGCTGCCGGAGGGGGCAGTAAATACATTGTCTCTGACGTACTGGAGAGCTGCCCCTGTGTAGAGGGGTCTACCTCCTTTGTGTCTCAGACCTCTGACACGGTCAAGAACCTCTTCCTTTGTCGTGTAGCTATTTAGATAGAAATGGACCTCGGCTTCTCTACTGTACTGGACCACAGAAACACGGTCTCTGTTTGCCTCTATGGTGTGTTGCTCCACTACTCTCTGCACGAAATCACGCATAGCTGGGAAAGAATTCCTAGTGCCATCTGAACCGTCCAGCAGAAAGACTATGTCCTTTCTGGGTGTGACGTAATCAGCTAAGAGGGAGAAAAACATCATCAATGACACCAAGTAATGTGCATAAAGTTCACAAACATTCAGAATGACACATCAGTTCATCACCTCATTAACTCTCTAAGCTATGGTTTAAAAAAAAAAAAAAGTAAGGGACTTCATGAAGATAAAACAAGACACAGGGTATTGTTAAGTACTGCAACGCACATACCGGTAACAGTCTGTGAAGTTGGAGTGATGGGAATTGAAACAGCCTTGACAGAGGCAAGCAGCTGCTCTTGAACATTTGGAAGCTCGCTGAAGTCGGACACAGACAGAGCATAATTGGGGTCGTATGAAATTCTCTGCAATTCTCTGCTATCAGAGCCCCTCGATCCTATTCCAAAAGTCAAGATGCCAAGCTCTTTCAGAGAGGAGGCTGCTGCCTCAACACTGTCAAATGACCTTCCCCCGCTAAGCAAAACCAGTATCTGCGGCACACCTTCCAACCGCCTGCTGCCGGAGGAGGCAGCAAAGACATTGTCTATGACATACTGGAGCGCTGCCCCCGTGTAGAGGGGTCTGCCTCCTTTGTGCCGCAGACCTCTGACACTGTCAAGAATTTCTTCCTTTGTCTTGTACGTGTTTAGATAGAAATGTGCCTCTGGGTCTCTGCTGTACTGGACCACAGAAATGTGATCTCTGTTCTCAGCCACTTCCAAATTCTCCACCATTCTTTGCACAAATTCTTTCATTGCTGGGAACCCATTCCTAGTGGCATCCGATCCATCCAGCAGGAAGACAACGTCTCTCCTCTGTCTACGGCCCTCAGCTAAAAACAGACAAATTCGTGGGTCAGGTGGGGGACATTTTAAGGAGAGAAAAAAATAATAATAATACCCCACAACGCATTACACACTTAAGGCTCGATCATGCTTTTTGTTTGTTCGCTATCGCGTCACCTCCCGTAAAGTTATACTCTACAGGAGGAATTAGATTTCAGTCTGCAACTCGTTAGAACTAGAGGGACAATATGGCAAATTTCTCTACGACCATAACTACAGGAGAGGAATTACAGAAAGCCGGTTTGGCTTTTTTTCTTACCCATCGTTGTGGTGGTGATAGACGTTCCCTCTACAAAGACCATGTTAATGTTGGTGAGAAGCTGCTGTTGGACACTGGGAAGGTCAGCAAAGTCACTCACTGAGAGTGCATAGCTAGGCTCATTGGAGATCTTCTGGAGTTCCCTGCTGTCTGAGCTCCTTGACCCTATCGCAAAGATAAGCACTCCCAGCTCTTTCAGGGATGAGGCTGGTGTGTCAACATTATCAAATGACTTTCCACCACTCAGCAGAATCAGCAGCTGAGGCACACCTTCTCCAAGTCTACTTCCAGAGGAGGCAGTGAAGACATTGTCCCTCACATACTGCAGAGCTGCCCCTGTGTTGAGGGGTCTCCCTCCTTTGTGCCTCAGACCCCTGAGCGTGTCAAGCACGTCCTCCTTCCTCGAGTATGTGTTAAGATAGAAATGGGCCTCTGGATCTCTGCTGTACTGGACCACAGACACATGGTCTCTTTTCTCAGACACGTTCAGTCTCTCCACCATCCTCTCAACAAAGTCACGCATTGCAGGGAAAGAGCTCCTTGTGCCATCTGAGCCATCCAGAAGGAACACCACATCCCTCCTGGCCATCCTTCGCTCAGCTATGGATAATGGGATGGAACACAAAGTCACGTGAGCCCTGGGTATCTGATGTTGTCTGTGGGCGTGTGTGTGCTCTAGTCGGCCACTACAAAAAGGGAGAAATCGCTCCTATCCTCTCAGCTAGTTTACAGCCAATCTAACAGTAAAATGTCATTACTGTCTGCTAAAATAGCATCTCATTTTGGTCAGAGTACAACCGCCAAAACTTACTGAATACGGTAAATAGAGGTCTGCAAATGAAAGGATATTTTCATCAATTGACAAAAACTGTGCCTAAAACTGACGAACGATCGAATAAACAAACACATTAAAAATCAACACTGCTTACCACACCAGAGGGTTCAAACCCATTGCTTGTTAGGCTAATTTCCCCCGCCTCTGCTAACATGCATCGCTAACATAAACCCTATGGTGTCTACGGCACGCTTTGCAAGGAGGGCGCAGTGTGCTGTTTTCTAGAGACGTGTGATAATCTGTCTTACCCGCCACAGTAGGTGCCATCGGCTTGACTTGTACAAGCACATTGTTGAGGGAGCTGATAAACTGCTGCTGGACACTGGGAAGGTCAGAGAATTCATTGACGGGCTGTGCATAGGTAGGGTCGTTGGCAATTCTCTGCACCTCTCTGCTCGAATTTCTGGTGCCGATGCCAAAAATCAAGATTCCGCTCTCTTTTAGGGCGGAGGCAGGTGTATCTATGTTATCGCTTGACCGTCCTCCACTGAGGAGGATGAGAATCTGAGGGACACCCTCTTGCTTTCTACTCCCCGCAGAGGCGGTGAAGACACTGTCCCTCACGTACTGGAGGGCTGCCCCCGTGTTGAGGGGTCTCCCTCCTCTATGCCTCAGACCTCTGACAGTGTTCAGGATCTCCCCTCTTGTTGCGTAGGTATTCAGATAGAAATTGACCTCAGCGTCTCTACTGTACTGCACCACAGAAACACGGTCTCTCTTTGCCTCTATGTTGAATTGCTCCACTACTCTTTGCACAAAATCACGCATTGCTGGGAATGTATTTCTAGTGCCATCTGAACCGTCCAGCAAAAACACCACGTCCTTTCTGGGTATGGTGTCATCAGCTAGGAAAAGAAATCAGCATCATTAACACAGAGTAGTTTCAAAACACCTTCAAAATGTCACATTAATTCAACCACCTCAACGACTACCTAAGCTGTGGGTAAGGGTCCCACTGCTCATTACCACTTAGGGAAATCAACAATGCACGGCCTGTAAGCTAGCTGTCACAAAGTGCTGCCATGCACATACCAGTGAGAGTCGGTGAAGTTGGAGTGATGGGCATTGCAACAGCCTGGACAGAGGCCAGCAGCTGCTCTTGGACATTTGGAAGCTCACTGAAGTCGGACACGGAGAGAGCATAATTGGGGTCGTATGAGATTCTCTGCAGTTCTCTGCTATCAGAGCCCCGCGATCCAATTCCAAAGGTCAAGACGCCAAGCTCTTTCAGAGAGGACGCTGCTGCCTCAACACTGTCGAATGACCTTCCCCCGCTAAGCAAGATCAGTATCTGCGGCACACCCTCCAACCGTCTGCTGCCGGAGGGGGCAGTAAATACATTGTCTCTGACGTACTGGAGAGCTGCCCCTGTGTAGAGGGGTCTACCTCCTTTGTGTCTCAGACCTCTGACACGGTCAAGAACCTCTTCCTTTGTCGTGTAGCTATTTAGATAGAAATGGACCTCGGCTTCTCTACTGTACTGGACCACAGAAACACGGTCTCTGTTTGCCTCTATGGTGTGTTGCTCCACTACTCTCTGCACGAAATCACGCATAGCTGGGAAAGAATTCCTAGTGCCATCTGAACCGTCCAGCAGAAAGACTATGTCCTTTCTGGGTGTGACGTAATCAGCTAAGAGGGAGAAAAACATCATCAATGACACCAAGTAATGTGCATAAAGTTCACAAACATTCAGAATGACACATCAGTTCATCACCTCATTAACTCTCTAAGCTATGGTTTAAAAAAAAAAAAAAAGTAAGGGACTTCATGAAGATAAAACAAGACACAGGGTATTGTTAAGTACTGCAACGCACATACCGGTAACAATCTGTGAAGTTGGAGTGATGGGAATTGAAACAGCATTGACAGAGGCAAGCAGCTGCTCTTGAACATTTGGAAGCTCGCTGAAGTCGGACACAGACAGAGCATAATTGGGGTCGTATGAAATTCTCTGCAATTCTCTGCTATCAGAGCCCCTCGATCCTATTCCAAAAGTCAAGATGCCAAGCTCTTTCAGAGAGGAGGCTGCTGCCTCAACACTGTCAAATGACCTTCCCCCGCTAAGCAAAAAAAGTATCTGCGGCACACCTTCAAACCGCCTGCTGCCGGAGGAGGCAGTAAAGACATTGTCTATGACATACTGGAGCGCTGCCCCCGTGTAGAGGGGTCTGCCTCCTTTGTGCCGCAGACCTCTGACACTGTCAAGAATTTCTTCCTTTGTCTTGTACGTGTTTAGATAGAAATGTGCCTCTGGATCTCTGCTGTACTGGACCACAGAAATGTGATCTCTGTTCTCAGCCACTTCCAAATTCTCCACCATTCTTTGCACAAATTCTTTCATTGCTGGGAACCCATTCCTAGTGGCATCCGATCCATCCAGCAGGAAGACAACGTCTCTCCTCTGTCTACGGCCCTCAGCTAAAAACAGACAAATTCGTGGGTCAGGTGGGGGACATTTTAAGGAGAGAAAAAAATAATAATAATACCCCACAACGCATTACACACTTAAGGCTCGATCATGCTTTTTGTTTGTTCGCTATCGCGTCACCTCCCGTAAAGTTATACTCTACAGGAGGAATTAGATTTCAGTCTGCAACTCGTTAGAACTAGAGGGACAATATGGCAAATTTCTCTACGACCATAACTAAAGGAGAGGAATTACAGAAAGCCGGTTTGGCTTTTTTTCTTACCCATCGTTGTGGTGGTGATAGACGTTCCCTCTACAAAGACCATGTTAATGTTGGTGAGAAGCTGCTGTTGGACACTGGGAAGGTCAGCAAAGTCACTCACTGAGAGTGCATAGCTAGGCTCATTGGAGATCTTCTGGAGTTCCCTGCTGTCTGAGCTCCTTGACCCTATCGCAAAGATAAGCACTCCCAGCTCTTTCAGGGATGAGGCTGGTGTGTCAACATTATCAAATGACTTTCCACCACTCAGCAGAATCAGCAGCTGAGGCACACCTTCTCCAAGTCTACTTCCAGAGGAGGCAGTGAAGGCATTGTCCCTCACGTACTGCAGAGCTGCCCCTGTGTTGAGGGGTCTCCCTCCTTTGTGCCTCAGACCCCTGAGCGTGTCAAGCACGTCCTCCTTCCTCGAGTATGTGTTAAGATAGAAATGGGCCTCTGGATCTCTGCTGTACTGGACCACAGACACATGGTCTCTTTTCTCAGACACGTTCAGTCTCTCCACCATCCTCTCAACAAAGTCACGCATTGCAGGGAAAGAGCTCCTTGTGCCATCTGAGCCATCCAGAAGGAACACCACATCCCTCCTGGCCATCCTTCGCTCAGCTATGGATAATGGGATGGAACACAAAGTCACGTGAGCCCTGGGTATCTGATGTTGTCTGTGGGCGTGTGTGTGCTCTAGTCGGCCACTACAAAAAGGGAGAAATCGCTCCTATCCTCTCAGCTAGTTTACAGCCAATCTAACAGTCAAATGTCATTACTGTCTGCTAAAATAGCATCTCATTTTGGTCAGAGTACAACCGCCAAAACTTACTGAATACGGTAAATTGAGGTCTGCAAATGAAAGGATATTTTCATCAATTGACAAAAACTGTGCCTAAAACTGACGAACGATCGAATAAACAAACACATTAAAAATCAACACTGCTTACCACACCAGAGGGTTCAAACCCATTGCTTGTTAGGCTAATTTCCCCCGCCTCTGCTAACATGCATCGCTAACATAAACCCTATGGTGTCTACGGCACGCTTTGCAAGGAGGGCGCAGTGTGCTGTTTTCTAGAGACGTGTGATAATCTGTCTTACCCGCCACAGTAGGTGCCATCGGCTTGACTTGTACAAGCACATTGTTGAGGGAGCTGATAAACTGCTGCTGGACACTGGGAAGGTCAGAGAATTCATTGACGGGCTGTGCATAGGTAGGGTCGTTGGCAATTCTCTGCACCTCTCTGCTCGAATTTCTGGTGCCGATGCCAAAAATCAAGATTCCGCTCTCTTTTAGGGCGGAGGCAGGTGTATCTATGTTATCGCTTGACCGTCCTCCACTGAGGAGGATGAGAATCTGAGGGACACCCTCTTGCTTTCTACTCCCCGCAGAGGCGGTGAAGACACTGTCCCTCACGTACTGGAGGGCTGCCCCCGTGTTGAGGGGTCTCCCTCCTCTATGCCTCAGACCTCTGACAGTGTTCAGGATCTCCCCTCTTGTTGCGTAGGTATTCAGATAGAAATTGACCTCAGCGTCTCTACTGTACTGCACCACAGAAACACGGTCTCTCTTTGCCTCTATGTTGAATTGCTCCACTACTCTTTGCACAAAATCACGCATTGCTGGGAATGTATTTCTAGTGCCATCTGAACCGTCCAGCAAAAACACCACGTCCTTTCTGGGTATGGTGTCATCAGCTAGGAAAAGAAATCAGCATCATTAACACAGAGTAGTTTCAAAACACCTTCAAAATGTCACATTAATTCAACCACCTCAACGACTACCTAAGCTGTGGGTAAGGGTCCCACTGCTCATTACCACTTAGGGAAATCAACAATGCACGGCCTGTAAGCTAGCTGTCACAAAGTGCTGCCATGCACATACCAGTGAGAGTCGGTGAAGTTGGAGTGATGGGCATTGCAACAGCCTGGACAGAGGCCAGCAGCTGCTCTTGGACATTTGGAAGCTCACTGAAGTCGGACACGGAGAGAGCATAATTGGGGTCGTATGAGATTCTCTGCAGTTCTCTGCTATCAGAGCCCCGCGATCCAATTCCAAAGGTCAAGACGCCAAGCTCTTTCAGAGAGGACGCTGCTGCCTCAACACTGTCGAATGACCTTCCCCCGCTAAGCAAGATCAGTATCTGCGGCACACCCTCCAACCGTCTGCTGCCGGAGGGGGCAGTAAATACATTGTCTCTGACGTACTGGAGAGCTGCCCCTGTGTAGAGGGGTCTACCTCCTTTGTGTCTCAGACCTCTGACACGGTCAAGAACCTCTTCCTTTGTCGTGTAGCTATTTAGATAGAAATGGACCTCGGCTTCTCTACTGTACTGGACCACAGAAACACGGTCTCTGTTTGCCTCTATGGTGTGTTGCTCCACTACTCTCTGCACGAAATCACGCATAGCTGGGAAAGAATTCCTAGTGCCATCTGAACCGTCCAGCAGAAAGACTATGTCCTTTCTGGGTGTGACGTAATCAGCTAAGAGGGAGAAAAACATCATCAATGACACCAAGTAATGTGCATAAAGTTCACAAACATTCAGAATGACACATCAGTTCATCACCTCATTAACTCTCTAAGCTATGGTTTAAAAAAAAAAAAAAAAGTAAGGGACTTCATGAAGATAAAACAAGACACAGGGTATTGTTAAGTACTGCAACGCACATACCGGTAACAATCTGTGAAGTTGGAGTGATGGGAATTGAAACAGCATTGACAGAGGCAAGCAGCTGCTCTTGAACATTTGGAAGCTCGCTGAAGTCGGACACAGACAGAGCATAATTGGGGTCGTATGAAATTCTCTGCAATTCTCTGCTATCAGAGCCCCTCGATCCTATTCCAAAAGTCAAGATGCCAAGCTCTTTCAGAGAGGAGGCTGCTGCCTCAACACTGTCAAATGACCTTCCCCCGCTAAGCAAAAAAAGTATCTGCGGCACACCTTCAAACCGCCTGCTGCCGGAGGAGGCAGTAAAGACATTGTCTATGACATACTGGAGCGCTGCCCCCGTGTAGAGGGGTCTGCCTCCTTTGTGCCGCAGACCTCTGACACTGTCAAGAATTTCTTCCTTTGTCTTGTACGTGTTTAGATAGAAATGTGCCTCTGGATCTCTGCTGTACTGGACCACAGAAATGTGATCTCTGTTCTCAGCCACTTCCAAATTCTCCACCATTCTTTGCACAAATTCTTTCATTGCTGGGAACCCATTCCTAGTGGCATCCGATCCATCCAGCAGGAAGACAACGTCTCTCCTCTGTCTACGGCCCTCAGCTAAAAACAGACAAATTCGTGGGTCAGGTGGGGGACATTTTAAGGAGAGAAAAAAATAATAATAATACCCCACAACGCATTACACACTTAAGGCTCGATCATGCTTTTTGTTTGTTCGCTATCGCGTCACCTCCCGTAAAGTTATACTCTACAGGAGGAATTAGATTTCAGTCTGCAACTCGTTAGAACTAGAGGGACAATATGGCAAATTTCTCTACGACCATAACTAAAGGAGAGGAATTACAGAAAGCCGGTTTGGCTTTTTTTCTTACCCATCGTTGTGGTGGTGATAGACGTTCCCTCTACAAAGACCATGTTAATGTTGGTGAGAAGCTGCTGTTGGACACTGGGAAGGTCAGCAAAGTCACTCACTGAGAGTGCATAGCTAGGCTCATTGGAGATCTTCTGGAGTTCCCTGCTGTCTGAGCTCCTTGACCCTATCGCAAAGATAAGCACTCCCAGCTCTTTCAGGGATGAGGCTGGTGTGTCAACATTATCAAATGACTTTCCACCACTCAGCAGAATCAGCAGCTGAGGCACACCTTCTCCAAGTCTACTTCCAGAGGAGGCAGTGAAGGCATTGTCCCTCACGTACTGCAGAGCTGCCCCTGTGTTGAGGGGTCTCCCTCCTTTGTGCCTCAGACCCCTGAGCGTGTCAAGCACGTCCTCCTTCCTCGAGTATGTGTTAAGATAGAAATGGGCCTCTGGATCTCTGCTGTACTGGACCACAGACACATGGTCTCTTTTCTCAGACACGTTCAGTCTCTCCACCATCCTCTCAACAAAGTCACGCATTGCAGGGAAAGAGCTCCTTGTGCCATCTGAGCCATCCAGAAGGAACACCACATCCCTCCTGGCCATCCTTCGCTCAGCTATGGATAATGGGATGGAACACAAAGTCACGTGAGCCCTGGGTATCTGATGTTGTCTGTGGGCGTGTGTGTGCTCTAGTCGGCCACTACAAAAAGGGAGAAATCGCTCCTATCCTCTCAGCTAGTTTACAGCCAATCTAACAGTCAAATGTCATTACTGTCTGCTAAAATAGCATCTCATTTTGGTCAGAGTACAACCGCCAAAACTTACTGAATACGGTAAATTGAGGTCTGCAAATGAAAGGATATTTTCATCAATTGACAAAAACTGTGCCTAAAACTGACGAACGATCGAATAAACAAACACATTAAAAATCAACACTGCTTACCACACCAGAGGGTTCAAACCCATTGCTTGTTAGGCTAATTTCCCCCGCCTCTGCTAACATGCATCGCTAACATAAACCCTATGGTGTCTACGGCACGCTTTGCAAGGAGGGCGCAGTGTGCTGTTTTCTAGAGACGTGTGATAATCTGTCTTACCCGCCACAGTAGGTGCCATCGGCTTGACTTGTACAAGCACATTGTTGAGGGAGCTGATAAACTGCTGCTGGACACTGGGAAGGTCAGAGAATTCATTGACGGGCTGTGCATAGGTAGGGTCGTTGGCAATTCTCTGCACCTCTCTGCTCGAATTTCTGGTGCCGATGCCAAAAATCAAGATTCCGCTCTCTTTTAGGGCGGAGGCAGGTGTATCTATGTTATCGCTTGACCGTCCTCCACTGAGGAGGATGAGAATCTGAGGGACACCCTCTTGCTTTCTACTCCCCGCAGAGGCGGTGAAGACACTGTCCCTCACGTACTGGAGGGCTGCCCCCGTGTTGAGGGGTCTCCCTCCTCTATGCCTCAGACCTCTGACAGTGTTCAGGATCTCCCCTCTTGTTGCGTAGGTATTCAGATAGAAATTGACCTCAGCGTCTCTACTGTACTGCACCACAGAAACACGGTCTCTCTTTGCCTCTATGTTGAATTGCTCCACTACTCTTTGCACAAAATCACGCATTGCTGGGAATGTATTTCTAGTGCCATCTGAACCGTCCAGCAAAAACACCACGTCCTTTCTGGGTATGGTGTCATCAGCTAGGAAAAGAAATCAGCATCATTAACACAGAGTAGTTTCAAAACACCTTCAAAATGTCACATTAATTCAACCACCTCAACGACTACCTAAGCTGTGGGTAAGGGTCCCACTGCTCATTACCACTTAGGGAAATCAACAATGCACGGCCTGTAAGCTAGCTGTCACAAAGTGCTGCCATGCACATACCAGTGAGAGTCGGTGAAGTTGGAGTGATGGGCATTGCAACAGCCTGGACAGAGGCCAGCAGCTGCTCTTGGACATTTGGAAGCTCACTGAAGTCGGACACGGAGAGAGCATAATTGGGGTCGTATGAGATTCTCTGCAGTTCTCTGCTATCAGAGCCCCGCGATCCAATTCCAAAGGTCAAGACGCCAAGCTCTTTCAGAGAGGACGCTGCTGCCTCAACACTGTCGAATGACCTTCCCCCGCTAAGCAAGATCAGTATCTGCGGCACACCCTCCAACCGTCTGCTGCCGGAGGGGGCAGTAAATACATTGTCTCTGACGTACTGGAGAGCTGCCCCTGTGTAGAGGGGTCTACCTCCTTTGTGTCTCAGACCTCTGACACGGTCAAGAACCTCTTCCTTTGTCGTGTAGCTATTTAGATAGAAATAGACCTCGGCTTCTCTACTGTACTGGACCACAGAAACACGGTCTCTGTTTGCCTCTATGGTGTGTTGCTCCACTACTCTCTGCACGAAATCACGCATAGCTGGGAAAGAATTCCTAGTGCCATCTGAACCGTCCAGCAGAAAGACTATGTCCTTTCTGGGTGTGACGTAATCAGCTAAGAGGGAGAAAAACATCATCAATGACACCAAGTAATGTGCATAAAGTTCACAAACATTTAGAATGACACATCAGTTCATCACCTCATTAACTCTCTAAGCTATGGTTTAAAAAAAAAAGTAAGGGACTTCATGAAGATAAAACAAGACACAGGGTATTGTTAAGTACTGCAACGCACATACCGGTAACAGTCTGTGAAGTTGGAGTGATGGGAATTGAAACAGCCTTGACAGAGGCAAGCAGCTGCTCTTGAACATTTGGAAGCTCGCTGAAGTCGGACACAGACAGAGCATAATTGGGGTCGTATGAAATTCTCTGCAATTCTCTGCTATCAGAGCCCCTTGATCCTATTCCAAAAGTCAAGATGCCAAGCTCTTTCAGAGAGGAGGCTGCTGCCTCAACACTGTCAAATGACCTTCCCCCGCTAAGCAAAACCAGTATCTGCGGCACACCTTCCAACCGCCTGCTGCCGGAGGAGGCAGCAAAGACATTGTCTATGACATACTGGAGCGCTGCCCCCGTGTAGAGGGGTCTGCCTCCTTTGTGCCGCAGACCTCTGACACTGTCAAGAATTTCTTCCTTTGTCTTGTACGTGTTTAGATAGAAATGTGCCTCTGGGTCTCTGCTGTACTGGACCACAGAAATGTGATCTCTGTTCTCAGCCACTTCCAAATTCTCCACCATTCTTTGCACAAATTCTTTCATTGCTGGGAACCCATTCCTAGTGGCATCCGATCCATCCAGCAGGAAGACAACGTCTCTCCTCTGTCTACGGCCCTCAGCTAAAAACAGACAAATTCGTGGGTCAGGTGGGGGACATTTTAAGGAGAGAAAAAAATAATAATAATACCCCACAACGCATTACACACTTAAGGCTCGATCATGCTTTTTGTTTGTTCGCTATCGCGTCACCTCCCGTAAAGTTATACTCTACAGGAGGAATTAGATTTCAGTCTGCAACTCGTTAGAACTAGAGGGACAATATGGCAAATTTCTCTACGACCATAACTAAAGGAGAGGAATTACAGAAAGCCGGTTTGGCTTTTTTTCTTACCCATCGTTGTGGTGGTGATAGACGTTCCCTCTACAAAGACCATGTTAATGTTGGTGAGAAGCTGCTGTTGGACACTGGGAAGGTCAGCAAAGTCACTCACTGAGAGTGCATAGCTAGGCTCATTGGAGATCTTCTGGAGTTCCCTGCTGTCTGAGCTCCTTGACCCTATCGCAAAGATAAGCACTCCCAGCTCTTTCAGGGATGAGGCTGCTGTGTCAACATTATCAAATGACTTTCCACCACTCAGCAGAATCAGCAGCTGAGGCACACCTTCTCCAAGTCTACTTCCAGAGGAGGCAGTGAAGACATTGTCCCTCACGTACTGCAGAGCTGCCCCTGTGTTGAGGGGTCTCCCTCCTTTGTGCCTCAGACCCCTGAGCGTGTCAAGCACGTCCTCCTTCCTCGAGTATGTGTTAAGATAGAAATGGGCCTCTGGATCTCTGCTGTACTGGACCACAGACACATGGTCTCTTTTCTCAGACACGTTCAGTCTCTCCACCATCCTCTCAACAAAGTCACGCATTGCAGGGAAAGAGCTCCTTGTGCCATCTGAGCCATCCAGAAGGAACACCACATCCCTCCTGGCCATCCTTCGCTCAGCTATGGATAATGGGATGGAACACAAAGTCACGTGAGCCCTGGGTATCTGATGTTGTCTGTGGGCGTGTGTGTGCTCTAGTCGGCCACTACAAAAAGGGAGAAATCGCTCCTATCCTTTCAGCTAGTTTACAGCCAATCTAACAGTCAAATGTCATTACTGTCTGCTAAAATAGCATCTCATTTTGGTCAGAGTACAACCGCCAAAACTTACTGAATACGGTAAATTGAGGTCTGCAAATGAAAGGATATTTTCATCAATTGACAAAAACTGTGCCTAAAACTGACGAACGATCGAATAAACAAACACATTAAAAATCAACACTGCTTACCACACCAGAGGGTTCAAACCCATTGCTTGTTAGGCTAATTTCCCCCGCCTCTGCTAACATGCATCGCTAACATAAACCCTATGGTGTCTACGGCACGCTTTGCAAGGAGGGCGCAGTGTGCTGTTTTCTAGAGACGTGTGATAATCTGTCTTACCCGCCACAGTAGGTGCCATCGGCTTGACTTGTACAAGCACATTGTTGAGGGAGCTGATAAACTGCTGCTGGACACTGGGAAGGTCAGAGAATTCATTGACGGGCTGTGCATAGGTAGGGTCGTTGGCAATTCTCTGCACCTCTCTGCTCGAATTTCTGGTGCCGATGCCAAAAATCAAGATTCCGCTCTCTTTTAGGGCGGAGGCAGGTGTATCTATGTTATCGCTTGACCGTCCTCCACTGAGGAGGATGAGAATCTGAGGGACACCCTCTTGCTTTCTACTCCCCGCAGAGGCGGTGAAGACACTGTCCCTCACGTACTGGAGGGCTGCCCCCGTGTTGAGGGGTCTCCCTCCTCTATGCCTCAGACCTCTGACAGTGTTCAGGATCTCCCCTCTTGTTGCGTAGGTATTCAGATAGAAATTGACCTCAGCGTCTCTACTGTACTGCACCACAGAAACACGGTCTCTCTTTGCCTCTATGTTGAATTGCTCCACTACTCTTTGCACAAAATCACGCATTGCTGGGAATGTATTTCTAGTGCCATCTGAACCGTCCAGCAAAAACACCACGTCCTTTCTGGGTATGGTGTCATCAGCTAGGAAAAGAAATCAGCATCATTAACACAGAGTAGTTTCAAAACACCTTCAAAATGTCACATTAATTCAACCACCTCAACGACTACCTAAGCTGTGGGTAAGGGTCCCACTGCTCATTACCACTTAGGGAAATCAACAATGCACGGCCTGTAAGCTAGCTGTCACAAAGTGCTGCCATGCACATACCAGTGAGAGTCGGTGAAGTTGGAGTGATGGGCATTGCAACAGCCTGGACAGAGGCCAGCAGCTGCTCTTGGACATTTGGAAGCTCACTGAAGTCGGACACGGAGAGAGCATAATTGGGGTCGTATGAGATTCTCTGCAGTTCTCTGCTATCAGAGCCCCGCGATCCAATTCCAAAGGTCAAGACGCCAAGCTCTTTCAGAGAGGACGCTGCTGCCTCAACACTGTCGAATGACCTTCCCCCGCTAAGCAAGATCAGTATCTGCGGCACACCCTCCAACCGTCTGCTGCCGGAGGGGGCAGTAAATACATTGTCTCTGACGTACTGGAGAGCTGCCCCTGTGTAGAGGGGTCTACCTCCTTTGTGTCTCAGACCTCTGACACGGTCAAGAACCTCTTCCTTTGTCGTGTAGCTATTTAGATAGAAATAGACCTCGGCTTCTCTACTGTACTGGACCACAGAAACACGGTCTCTGTTTGCCTCTATGGTGTGTTGCTCCACTACTCTCTGCACGAAATCACGCATAGCTGGGAAAGAATTCCTAGTGCCATCTGAACCGTCCAGCAGAAAGACTATGTCCTTTCTGGGTGTGACGTAATCAGCTAAGAGGGAGAAAAACATCATCAATGACACCAAGTAATGTGCATAAAGTTCACAAACATTTAGAATGACACATCAGTTCATCACCTCATTAACTCTCTAAGCTATGGTTTAAAAAAAAAAGTAAGGGACTTCATGAAGATAAAACAAGACACAGGGTATTGTTAAGTACTGCAACGCACATACCGGTAACAATCTGTGAAGTTGGAGTGATGGGAATTGAAACAGCATTGACAGAGGCAAGCAGCTGCTCTTGAACATTTGGAAGCTCGCTGAAGTCGGACACAGACAGAGCATAATTGGGGTCGTATGAAATTCTCTGCAATTCTCTGCTATCAGAGCCCCTCGATCCTATTCCAAAAGTCAAGATGCCAAGCTCTTTCAGAGAGGAGGCTGCTGCCTCAACACTGTCAAATGACCTTCCCCCGCTAAGCAAAAAAAGTATCTGCGGCACACCTTCAAACCGCCTGCTGCCGGAGGAGGCAGTAAAGACATTGTCTATGACATACTGGAGCGCTGCCCCCGTGTAGAGGGGTCTGCCTCCTTTGTGCCGCAGACCTCTGACACTGTCAAGAATTTCTTCCTTTGTCTTGTACGTGTTTAGATAGAAATGTGCCTCTGGATCTCTGCTGTACTGGACCACAGAAATGTGATCTCTGTTCTCAGCCACTTCCAAATTCTCCACCATTCTTTGCACAAATTCTTTCATTGCTGGGAACCCATTCCTAGTGGCATCCGATCCATCCAGCAGGAAGACAACGTCTCTCCTCTGTCTACGGCCCTCAGCTAAAAACAGACAAATTCGTGGGTCAGGTGGGGGACATTTTAAGGAGAGAAAAAAATAATAATAATACCCCACAACGCATTACACACTTAAGGCTCGATCATGCTTTTTGTTTGTTCGCTATCGCGTCACCTCCCGTAAAGTTATACTCTACAGGAGGAATTAGATTTCAGTCTGCAACTCGTTAGAACTAGAGGGACAATATGGCAAATTTCTCTACGACCATAACTAAAGGAGAGGAATTACAGAAAGCCGGTTTGGCTTTTTTTCTTACCCATCGTTGTGGTGGTGATAGACGTTCCCTCTACAAAGACCATGTTAATGTTGGTGAGAAGCTGCTGTTGGACACTGGGAAGGTCAGCAAAGTCACTCACTGAGAGTGCATAGCTAGGCTCATTGGAGATCTTCTGGAGTTCCCTGCTGTCTGAGCTCCTTGACCCTATCGCAAAGATAAGCACTCCCAGCTCTTTCAGGGATGAGGCTGGTGTGTCAACATTATCAAATGACTTTCCACCACTCAGCAGAATCAGCAGCTGAGGCACACCTTCTCCAAGTCTACTTCCAGAGGAGGCAGTGAAGGCATTGTCCCTCACGTACTGCAGAGCTGCCCCTGTGTTGAGGGGTCTCCCTCCTTTGTGCCTCAGACCCCTGAGCGTGTCAAGCACGTCCTCCTTCCTCGAGTATGTGTTAAGATAGAAATGGGCCTCTGGATCTCTGCTGTACTGGACCACAGACACATGGTCTCTTTTCTCAGACACGTTCAGTCTCTCCACCATCCTCTCAACAAAGTCACGCATTGCAGGGAAAGAGCTCCTTGTGCCATCTGAGCCATCCAGAAGGAACACCACATCCCTCCTGGCCATCCTTCGCTCAGCTATGGATAATGGGATGGAACACAAAGTCACGTGAGCCCTGGGTATCTGATGTTGTCTGTGGGCGTGTGTGTGCTCTAGTCGGCCACTACAAAAAGGGAGAAATCGCTCCTATCCTTTCAGCTAGTTTACAGCCAATCTAACAGTCAAATGTCATTACTGTCTGCTAAAATAGCATCTCATTTTGGTCAGAGTACAACTGCCAAAACTTACTGAATACGGTAAATTGAGGTCTGCAAATGAAAGGATATTTTCATCAATTGACAAAAACTGTGCCTAAAACTGACGAACGATCGAATAAACAAACACATTAAAAATCAACACTGCTTACCACACCAGAGGGTTCAAACCCATTGCTTGTTAGGCTAATTTCCCCCGCCTCTGCTAACATGCATCGCTAACATAAACCCTATGGTGTCTACGGCACGCTTTGCAAGGAGGGCGCAGTGTGCTGTTTTCTAGAGACGTGTGATAATCTGTCTTACCCGCCACAGTAGGTGCCATCGGCTTGACTTGTACAAGCACATTGTTGAGGGAGCTGATAAACTGCTGCTGGACACTGGGAAGGTCAGAGAATTCATTGACGGGCTGTGCATAGGTAGGGTCGTTGGCAATTCTCTGCACCTCTCTGCTCGAATTTCTGGTGCCGATGCCAAAAATCAAGATTCCGCTCTCTTTTAGGGCGGAGGCAGGTGTATCTATGTTATCGCTTGACCGTCCTCCACTGAGGAGGATGAGAATCTGAGGGACACCCTCTTGCTTTCTACTCCCCGCAGAGGCGGTGAAGACACTGTCCCTCACGTACTGGAGGGCTGCCCCCGTGTTGAGGGGTCTCCCTCCTCTATGCCTCAGACCTCTGACAGTGTTCAGGATCTCCCCTCTTGTTGCGTAGGTATTCAGATAGAAATTGACCTCAGCGTCTCTACTGTACTGCACCACAGAAACACAGTCTCTCTTTGCCTCTATGTTGAATTGCTCCACTACTCTTTGCACAAAATCACGCATTGCTGGGAATGTATTTCTAGTGCCATCTGAACCGTCCAGCAAAAACACCACGTCCTTTCTGGGTATGGTGTCATCAGCTAGGAAAAGAAATCAGCATCATTAACACAGAGTAGTTTCAAAACACCTTCAAAATGTCACAGTAATTCAACCACCTCAACGACTACCTAAGCTGTGGGTAAGGGTCCCACTGCTCATTACCACTTAGGGAAATCAACAATGCACGGCCTGTAAGCTAGCTGTCACAAAGTGCTGCCATGCACATACCAGTGAGAGTCGGTGAAGTTGGAGTGATGGGCATTGCAACAGCCTGGACAGAGGCCAGCAGCTGCTCTTGGACATTTGGAAGCTCACTGAAGTCGGACACGGAGAGAGCATAATTGGGGTCGTATGAGATTCTCTGCAGTTCTCTGCTATCAGAGCCCCTCGATCCTATTCCAAAAGTCAAGATGCCAAGCTCTTTCAGAGAGGAGGCTGCTGCCTCAACACTGTCAAATGACCTTCCCCCGCTAAGCAAAACCAGTATCTGCGGCACACCTTCCAACCGCCTGCTGCCGGAGGAGGCAGCAAAGACATTGTCTATGACATACTGGAGCGCTGCCCCCGTGTAGAGGGGTCTGCCTCCTTTGTGCCGCAGACCTCTGACACTGTCAAGAATTTCTTCCTTTGTCTTGTACGTGTTTAGATAGAAATGTGCCTCTGGGTCTCTGCTGTACTGGACCACAGAAATGTGATCTCTGTTCTCAGCCACTTCCAAATTCTCCACCATTCTTTGCACAAATTCTTTCATTGCTGGGAACCCATTCCTAGTGGCATCCGATCCATCCAGCAGGAAGACAACGTCTCTCCTCTTTCTATCACTCTCAGCTATGAAACAAACATTGAACAGTGAGATAGGGGAGCACAATACATTCCCTTTGATTTAATTCTAATCTCATGTTACAGTACACAATATGAGAACGTTATCTATTTGAAGAGCATTATTTAAATTAAATTATTGTTCCTGATTAATGTTTCATTTCAATTGTTGAAATATATCATAACATAAATGCCTGATTTTTTCAACTTAATACTAATAATAATAATACATTTCTGTATATTAAAGAAGCATTGGTAACACTTCACAATACAGGTATACTAATATGTATTTAATTTATTCTTTACTAATTCACAGATAATGTTGAGTTAAACGGTTAATTCACCCAAAAATGAAAATTCTGACAGTAATTACTCACCCGGATGTTGTTCCAACCCCGTAAGTATTCTGTTCATATTTGGAACTCAAATTAAGATATTTTTGATTAAATCTGAGAGCTGTCTCACTCCACCATAGGCTTCTATTGTAATTTAAACTTGCCGGCTTTTTACATAGTTAAAATAGTCCAAGTGACTACAGTGGCTTAACCTTAAATTTATCAAGCGACGAGAATACGTTTTGTGGAGAAATAAAACTAAGATAGCGACTTTATTCAACTATTCCTTTTCTTCTATGTGGGACTCAGAGTGAGTTTACATAGTGTAATAGTGCAGTGCTATGTCAGAACGTAGACTCTCTTGGCCGACGCTGGTCATGAGTGTGATGCTGGCCAATAGTGAGCTCATGTTCTGACGCATCATCTGTGCATCCATTAAGCATTTTAGTGCACCTGTATTATA